>NW_024741442.1:77500-135493 GCF_018991925.1 Homarus americanus
CACAGCCGTACGAAATTTTGAAATCATCATCATCATCATCACTAACACCACCATCATCACCACCATCACTATCAATATCATCACCCTATCTTAGCTTACGGCAGTCCATCCACGTGGATGACGACGTTGCTCCAGATGATTGATGAGTTATGTGTTATTCTTCTGATGCCACCGTAGATGACTATGGAGTCCAACCCTGGAGGCACAGATCTTGTTACATAGGTGACGGGGATGTTGTTCACTGAGAGGCATTATGCCTTGAGCCCTCTGATGTCGTTGGGCTCGTTTAGTAGCTCTCTTTTACTTCAGTGAGGTCTCAAGTGTTTCCGCTCCTCTATGGCATGTTGAGCGCCATAAGGAACGGTCTGAGGCTAGTTACTCCAGTGAATTTGGTTGTATATTACAGCACTTGAGAAGAGTTTTAGAGTGGTCCTTATATCTCTTTCTCTGTCCTCCCGCCGAGCGGTTTCCATGTGAGAGCTTGCTATATAATATTTGTCATGGAAGCCGGTGGTCTGGCATCCTGATAACATGTCCAAGCCAGCGCAAGTGTCTTTTGGCTAGCATGGTTCATGGCTGGTCGTGTTTGAGTGACGATATAGTTCTTCATGAGTCACTCTATCTTCCCAGGATATTCCAAAGATACGCTTAAGGCATCAAGTGTGGAAGTTTACCACACCACCACCACAACCACCACCACCACCAGTCACCACCACAGTCACCACCATCACCACCACCACCACCACCAGGAAGGCATCATGTTTTGGAACTCGACGCTGAGAGCAACAGAAGCCTTATCCTATATACCTCAGTGGCTTGTGTTCTCACGTAGATTAGTGGAGGAGGAAGAAGAGAGGAGGAGGAGGAAGAAGAGAGGAGGGGGGAAGAGAGGTTGAGGAAGAAGAGAAAGAGGAGGGCGTGAAGAATAAGTGAGGAGAAAGGAAGGAAGTATTAGAGAAAGTAAAAGAAAATGAGTTAATGAGGAAGAACGTGTAAGGTTAGGAAGACAAAGGAGGAGGAAGAAGGAATCAGCAGTAGTAGTAGTAGTAGTAGTAGAAGGATGAATGTGAAGGTGGTATGTTTGTTTACACTGGGTAAGGTGAGGTGGAGGCAAGAAACGACACGTGTCTCCTTCACCTGAACAAAGACAGGAGGGGTTAGAGGGGGGGAATGGTGCGTGAGAGAGATAGAGAGGGGGAAGGTTGTGGTATGGAGAGAGGGGCAACTTTTTTTTACTTGGACCCGCCCCCTTTGGTCATCTAACCCCGCCCCTTTGGTCATCTAGCCCCGCCCCCTTTGGTCATCTAGCCCCGCCCCCTTTGGTCATCTGACACCGCCCCCTTTGGTCATCCCAGAATACAGGAGCGTTATTATAAGATCGTTTTTCTGATCCAAATTTACGGGAAGAAACGTAATAAATTTGATTTTTTGGCGTAAATATATAATATTCAATATTGATTACGAAATATACGCAATATATATTATGAAAACGACCAAATTTGTGAGGATTTTTTTTCTGATGATGATGATGATGATGAAAACACAAAGGAAGGACAGAGAAGAGAAGGAGAAATACTATAGGTGGGAAGAAGGATGAGAGAGAGAGAAAGAAAGATAGAGAGAGAAAGAGAAAAAACTATCATAAGTAACAATACACAAAAAGATAATTCTCATAAAACTCCGTAAAAAAAATATCCCCAAAACTCACATAAAAACTCATACAAAATTAAACAAATAAATAAATAAAAATCCAAAGTCACATTAAAACGCGCTTGAAGACGTCTTAAAACATGATAAAGTCGCATGAAAAAAAGTGATAAAAAACTCATGTGAAAAATACCCGGTGGAGTTCATTTGGCCCACTTGGTGAGTCAAAGGCCCGGCTGGCTCTCTTCCTTTACAATATTGAAGTGTTTAAGCCGAGGAACACCAGGGTGACTGTCCACATTAACTGCTGAAGAGGAGACGAAAATCTAGTAGTGAGGCAATGGTTAATGGTCCCTTGGTGAGGAGGAAGAGGAAGGAGGTTTAAGAAGAGATGGAAGTGGGTTTAAGATGAGGAGGAAGAGGAAGGAGGTTTAAGAAGAGAAGGAAGTGGGTATAAGATGAGGAGGAAGAGGAAGGAGGTTTAAGAAGAGATGGAAGTGGGTATTAGATGAGGAGGAAGAGGAAGGAGGTTTAAGAAGAGAAGGAAGTGGGTATAAGATGAGGAGGAAGAGGAAGGAGGTTTAAGAAGAGATGGAAGTGGGTATAAGATGAGGAGGAAGAGGAAGGAGGTTTAAGAAGAGAAGGAAGTGGGTATAAGATGAGGAGGAAGAGGAAGGAGGTTTAAGAAGAGATGGAAGTGGGTTAGACAGAGGAGGAAGAGGTAAGGGGGGTTGGGAAGAAGAGGAGAAGAAGAGAGAGAGAAGGTGGAGAAAGAGGAAGAGAGGGTTCAGACAGAGAGGAGGAGGATGGGGAGTTTTGAGATAAGGAGGGAGAGAAGGAGGATGGGAGTTAGACAGGGAGGAAAAGGAGGAGGTGGAGAGAGAGAACCAAACACACACACACACACACACACACACACACACACACACACACACACACACACACACACACACACACACACACACACACACACACAACTGAACAGACAGGTAGACACAATGGCAGACAGATTACTAGACAACCACACACTCCATAACAGGTTACTGTGTGAGGCTTCTTCTTCTTCTTCTTCTTCTTCTTCTCCTCTTTATCGTATTCCTCCTCTTCCTCCTCCTCTTCCTCCTCCTCTTCCTCCTCCTCCTCCTCCCAAAACCAAAATAGCCCTCCGCCACCGCCTCTGTGACTCACGCCAGGGGGAGCACACACACATACTTCTCCTTCGTCAGCCTTCACCATCATTAGGAAGTACACCAATAAACTTAACACACAAGCTGACCTACCCAAGTGCCCCGCCCCTGCCTCCCCACCCCGCCCCACCCAGCCCCCGCCTCGTGCCATCACCCCACCCTCCGGCCACAGTCTTATAGTATATCATTATCTTGCCATCAGAGATAAAACGTTTGCTTTGTTTTTGTTCGGTTAAGAATGGTTTAGCTTTAGGTTAGGTTAGGTTAGGTTAGGTTAGGTTAGGGAGAAGATTGTCTCCCTTTACCTCACTCAGAACGAGAGATGATGTTTGTCTTACACTTGAGGTGGAGGAGGAGGGGTGATTGGAGGGGGAGGGGAATTGGGGGGAGGTAGGGGGCCATAGAGGGTGGATTTATTTTTCACACACACACACACACACACACACACACACACACACACACACACACACACACACACACACACACCACACACACACACACACACACACACACACACACCTCTTTTTCTTTCCTCCCCTCTTCTATTCCTACTCTCCCATTCCTATTTCCTCTTTCACTCCTTTCTCCTCCTCGTACTCTCCCTCTCTCCTTCCCTCCCTCCAAATCCCACCCCCATACCCTCCTGCCTATCAACTCATCACCATCATCGTCATCACCACCATCATCATCATCATCATCATCACCATCATCATCATCAGCTTCACCACCACCATCATCATCATCATCATCTCATCATCATCATCATCTCACCACTCATCATCACCACCACCATCACCATCATCATCATCATCACCATCATCATCACCACTCATCATCATCATCACCACCTCATCACCACCGCCATCATCATCACCATCACCACCATCACCATCACCATCATCATCATCATCATCATCATCATCTAGACCTCATTAGCGTCGATCGGAAACAATGTACAACTTCAATTTGCCACCGTTTGCACAGTGACTTAGCGGAGGTTCACTTGTCAACACCAAAACTGCGCTAGTCTCGGTAATTAATCCGACTCATCCACCCACGAAAACCATAACACGGGGGGGGGAGAGGAGGGGGTGAGGGAGAGGGGTGAGGGGAGGGGGTGAGAAGGAGGTGAGGGGAGGCTGTACTAGGATTTTTTGGGGGTGGAGTATAAAATATAATTAAAAAAATGGAGTTTATTTTGTTTCTCGTGGTGGGGGTGAGGAGGGTGTTGGGGAAGGTATGGAGGGAGGGAGCTGGGGGAGAGTTTGTAGGGGTAGTAGTGAGTATCAGGGGTTCTTTTTTATAGGGGGAAGGGAAGGAGGGAAGTCAGGGGGAGGAGGTATTGTGTGTGTTTTCCAATGGCATGTGTGGATGTGCATTTTCACAGCCTCACTTTTAATTATAAAAACCTGGAATTTTTTTAGAAGTGTCACCTCTCTGTGTGTGTGTGTGTGTGTGTGTGTGTGTGTGTGTGTGTGAATACTTTAATTTTGTTGTGTTGGTGTTTTTTTTCTTCTTATAAACCAGTGTTTGTATTTGGGCCAAGACGTTTTCTCAGTCAGTCAGTCAGTATAATCAGTCAGTCAGCCAGTTACTATGGTAGTCATATAGTCACACATCTTTGGTAAAATGTACTCAAATATAACCCTGAGAGAGAGAGAGAGAGAGAGAGAGAGAGAGAGACGGGTGGACCACTGCCGTCTTCCCATCCTCTCCCCCACTACCTGTGCCCCCTCCTCACTACCTGTGCCCCCACGCAGGGTGATGAACGAGGCCTCGCTTAACGGGAATACATCACCTTGGGCCGTTATTACCCTCCCAAACAAGCTATTATCATCCGAGGTAGTTGGGTCGTTTACTGTATGCTATCTTTAGTTCCGAATTCTTCAAAGACTCGTGCGGATAAAATTGTCTCCCTCCGTCCATCCTCCTCCCCACCTCTCCCCACACCCCCCTCCCCACCCTCTCCCACACCCACCCCCCACCTCCCACACCCCCTCCCCCACCTCTCCCACCCCCATCTCCCACACCCTCCCCCTCTCCCACACCCCTCCCCCCTCACTGTGAATGAGAGGGCGCTGTTATTTATGGTATAGAGTCTCTGTAATTTTAATTCCATTCCGGACTGTGAATCGCCACTGCGTCGCTTAAGAAGTGAGCGAGTGAGTTTAGACGCGTTCTTACATATCCCCTTAGTGAAATATTAAACTTAACTTAATTACCCCTTTGAGAATATAGAAATCCTTGTAATTATTCGACATCCTCAATAGTTCTCAAGTCAAAATCTCTTAAGGTGAATTCTGAAAAAATCCATCTTTAAGTCGCATTTTAAGTGGACTATTTACATTACGATCAATTATACGAATCTTATTATGCTTTAGACTAGCTGGAGATTATCTATTTCTACAGCTAGTACTAGGAATTAAATAGGAGCGATGAGGAAGTTGTTCTCATGTTTATTCCCTGTCGCTATAACTTTTTTCCCCCGTTAGATTATAGTTTAATTATAGGCTTACTTACCTGCGGGTTATAATTATCCCGGCAGGTGCGTCATGCAGGCTGTAATTGGTCGGTGTTTTGTTTTTATAGGTGATTATTGCTGTGCTCTCTCCTCACAGTGGTTGAGGTAGTCATCGTAAATATCAGATGGAATTGATATTTAGGGAAATGAAGAAGAGAAATTAAAGAATATCACTCAGAAAAGAGACTGCTTAAGAAGATAAATAAATTAAAGAAGACAAAATCCCCAGCGCCGGATGAAATTTTCCCTCGTGTTTTGAAAGAGTGTAAGGAACAGATTAGCGGACCCTTCGTAAATTTATTTACAAAATCATTAGACACGGGAGTTGTGCCAGACTTGTGGAAACAGGCAAATGTGGTACCCATATTCAAAAAGGTAGACAGAGCATCAGCGTCAAATTACCGACCGATTAGTTTGACGTCCGATCGCATTTAGAGAAAAACAAATTAATCTACGACTCTCAACATGGGTTTACAAAGGGAAAATCTTGTCTAACAAATCTGCTGACGTTTATTAGGAAAGTCTTCGAGGTAGTAGATAATGACGAAAAATTACAATGTTATTTACTTAGACTTTAGCAAAGCGTTTGACAGAGTACCGCATCAGAGGCTTCTGAGAAAAGTTAAGGCCTATGGTATCGAGGTTAAAGTTTTAAATTGGATAAAATCATGGCTCACCGATAGAACACAGAGGGTCAGCGTAGATGGCGTTAAATCCGAGTGGGGTTGTGTAACCAATGGAGTTCCCCAAGGGTCAGTACTGGGCCCACTCTTGTTCATAATTCATAAACGATCTAGATACCTGTATTGGAATCAGCAGTGACATAAGCAAGTTTGCGAATGACACCAAAACAGGGCGGCAGATTAATTCATGGCAGGATGCAAATGCACTACAGGAGGATTTAAATAAACTGCAGGAGTGGTCAGAAAATGCAAATGAATTCAACTCCAGCAAGTGCAGCGTACTTAATATTGGAAGAACAAATACTGTCAATGTATACAGCCTTAACAACATCAACCTAGAGAAGTCGATGTGAAAGAGACTTAGTACTTTGTAAGCCTGAACCTACGGCCTAGAAAACAGTGCGGTAATGTTCGAAATAAGGCAAACAGAGTATTAGGTTTTATATTCTAGAAGTGTAAGTAAAGAGTGGCGGAGGTCATATTACAACTATATCTTGCGCTAGTCAGGCCGCACCTCGATTATGCTGTTCAGTTCTGGTGCCCTTATTATAGAATGGATATAAATTCACTGGAGTCGGTGCAGCGAAGAATGACGAAAATGATTCCGGGACTTAGAAACCTTCCATATCAAGATAGATTAAAGAAACTAAACTGATTCCTAGAAAGACGAAGAGTGGGGAGATATGATAGAAGTATTTAAGTGGGTGAAACGAATCAAAAAAGGGATAGATAAAGTTCTTATAATATCCGAGCAGGATAGGACTCGGAGCAACGGATTTAAGTTGATAAGTTTAGGTTTAGGAGGGAGATAGGAAGGAACTGGTTCACAAATAGGGTGGTGGACGAGTGGAACAAGCTTAGCAACTTTGTAGTAAGTGCTGGAACGCTGGAAAGTTTCAAAAGGAGGCTGGATAGATTCATGGATGATAGAGAGTGGTAGTAACTCTCGACAGGAGCTGCCACGCACAGGCCAACCAGCCTATGTTCTTATGTTCTTATGTTCTTATGTACTCAGTCCAGTGTTCATACCCGGAGATTTTTTTGTTTAGATTGCCCACGAGGGGGCTAGTTTATTGGGCACCTCGAGCTGGTGGATGCCCGCCAGGTCAAGATCGAGGTCAAGGCCAAGGTCAAGGTTCTCTGTATATTATGATGTCGAGTTTTTGTTATTGCTTGCTATATTGTCTTCTCTCTCTCCCAAGCTAATTTCTCCCTCTCCCCCCTCTCTCTCTCTCCCCTTCCTGCCTCCCCTTGTTCACTAGTTTCCCCTTGTCTCGTATTTCCTAGGTAATTATGTCTTCACTCCCATGGACACAGGGTTACACACAAACGCACACGCACGTACAGTACACACGCATACACATAAGAACCTGCAAACATACTCATTTACACAGGTACACACACACACACACACACACACACACACACACACACACACACACACACACACACACACACCAAACCTTGAATTCACTTAAATAATAATTCCCGAGTAATCCTGATAGATTTGTTGTATTGTTGTTGTTGTTGTTGTTGTGTTGTTGTTATTTGTTGTATTGTTGTTGTTGTTGTTGTTGTTGTTGCCACACGTCTCGTCTCCTCGCCAAGAGAATATTAGGGAACTTTTTTTTTCCCTTCTCTCAGGGGAAAAAGTGAGTGTTAGGGGAGGTGGGCCTAAAATAACAACATACTTGTGACTGTCAACACCGTCTCAGGTCTTCCCCCACACCTCCTCCGTCATCACCCCACCTCTCCCTCCCTTATCCCTCCCTCCCCCTCCCTTCCTCTCCTCTCACCCTCAGCACTGCACCATCACCCAACACGTAACGACCCATACTGTTTCCCATCACCCCCCCCATTCCCCTCTGATCATCACCCCCTCCACGCCCCTCTCCCCATCACCCCACTCCCTCACCTGACGACGGACTTGACAGGAAGATGGGCAGGAGGAGGGGAGGATGGTGGGGGAGATTAGTTGCTTAGGGGAGAAATAACTTTGGCCGGTTGTAGGAAGAGGCAGGGGAAAAATAACGGGTTGGGGAGATTAGCAGTAGAGGCAGGGAGGAAATATTTTCTCGTTCTTACTCGCTTTTTCTCTCGTCTTTCTTTCCTTGTCTCGTCTCGTCTCGCCAGGTCTCTTTCTTTCTTCTTCTCTCTTTCTTCTTCCTTGAAAGTTTTGGAAAAGGTTTAATTGAATTGTTAATTAAATAAAGTGTTACGATAAAATCTACACACACACACACACACACACACACACACACACATACACACACACACACACACACACACAGGTAATATACACAATTATTTTTATATACAGTTGATAATTTTAGCCCCCCAAAATAACTTAAAAGACCAAGAGAATTAAAGGTCATGATGGGGGGGTGGGGGTGAAGGAAGGTTGAAGGGGGTGAAAGGGAAGGTTGAAGGAGGGGGTGGGGTAATGGACAAAGACCCTTCTCCTCTCCCTCCTCCTCCCCATTTCTTCCTTATCCCTCTCTATCACCTGTTTCTATCTCACCCTCCTTTCCTCCCCTTCCTTCCTTCCTTCCCTCCCTCCCCCCTCCCTCCTCCTCCTTTTCTCCCTCCCCTTCCTTCCTTCCCTCCATCCTCCCTCACAATAATTTCTTAAGTTTACCCATTAAAAAATAGCCTTCTGCATCACGTTTAAAGCAGTTTACGACTATATTGGTGAAGCAGTAAGCTAACCCGCACCATTGGTTAAAAGGTATTGACTATAAAGTATCTTGGTGTCTTTGAATAGTGAATTAGGGACGTGAGGTCATCTGAGGAGGGAAGGAGGGGTGGGGAGAGAGAGTTGGGGTGGTGGGGGAGTTTGTGATTGGGTGGGGAGGTTGTTTGGGGGTGGTGGGGAGAGGTTGTTGGGGTGGTGGGGAGAGGTTGTTTGGGGGTGGTGGGGAGAGGTTGTTTGGGGTGGTGGGAGAGGTTGTTTGGGGGTGGTGGGGAGAGTTTGTTTGGGGTGGTGGGAGAGGTGTTTGGGGGTGGGGAGAGTTGTTAGTGGTGGGAGAGTTTGCCTCACCCACCTCCCACTAGCCCCATTAACCATTACTCCACCTCAAACCCACCCTTAAGTCCATACCTCCCATACCTCACCTCCACACCTCCCCTTACCCCCCTTCCCCTTACCCTTCCTTAACTCCCTCCTTTTACTCCCTAACTCACACAAAGAAATATATACAATTAAAAGAATTGAGGATAAATTACCTATGGTTATATAATTATGAGAAGAGAGCCTAATGGTCGCCTTTGTTGTGATGATATGGAAGGTCGGGGAGAGGAGTGTCTTCAGGGCATGATGATGATGATGATGATGGTGATGATGATGATGATGATGATGATGGTGATGGTGATGATGATGATGATGATGATGATGATGATGGTGATGATGATGGTGATGATGGTGATGATGATGATGATGATGATGGTGATGATGATGATGATGGTGATGGTGGTGATGATGATGGTGATGATGATGATGATGATGATGATGATGATGATGATGGTATGATATGAGATGATGATAGATGATGATGATGATGATGATGATGATGATGATGATGATGATGATGATGATGATGATGAACATGATGAAAAAAAAAAAAAATAATAATAATAATAATCATTTATAACCTAATAATACAACATTTTAACATATTAGATTTACCAATTATAATGTATATATAACAGTGGGGGGGCATTTAACAAGCATTTTAAAGGTATCCGGTAGTTAAGCACAAGAGTCAGATTGGTAGGAGTTAACATAGAAATTGTCTACGAGTTGTTAATGTTGTTTACGATGGTTAGAGTGTGGGTGGGTGATCAGTACCTGGCCAGCGGTAATTGGTCGTTTCCTCTATAACGTCAGCTGCATCTTTTTAATAACTGAAGAGTTAAGTTCTCTCTGTTTTCCTTCGTTCTTTTCCCTCCCTCTTCCTCTACCCTCCCTCCCTTCCAGTTTCCCTTCTCTATTCTCCCGCCCTCTCCTCCCAGCTCCTACCCTATCCTACCTCTCTTCCTCCCTTCTCTCCCTTCCTCCTCCCTCCCCCCCTTCTCTTAACCCAGGAGGTGGAAGTCCCTCTGGCTGACTGACAAATCTGGCTTACTAACCCACATCCCACTCTACCCTACCCCACCCTACCCTCACCTAACCCCTACCCCTACCCTAACCCTACTCCCCTACCTGACCCTACCCTACTCCTACTCCTACCCCTCATTCCCTACCCTAACCCCTAACCCTAACTCCTACCCTACTCCTACTCCTACCCTAACCCTACCTCTAACCCTACCCTAATCCTACTCCTAACCCTACCCTAACCCCTACCCTCTCAACCCAACCCTACCCTAACCCTACCCTAATCCTAACCCTACCCTACTCCTAACTCTAACCCTACCCTACCCTACCCTACCCTAATACCCTACCTCTACCCTCACCTTCTACCCTACTCCCTCGACATATAAAACACAGACTCCAGCAATGCATTTTTTATACTTTATTTTATCATTGTATAACGTCTCTCATTGTATAACGTCTCTCTCATTGTATAACGTCTCTCATTATATCTTAACTCTATCTTATTATTTTATTATATATCATCTTGTTCATAATATATCAATCCTTTGTTTTTTGTTCAACAGGTAAGGCTGACGTCATGACCCGATGTGTTACCTTGGTGCAGGTGAGTGTTGATGTGCTTGGGTGTGTCTGGGGCCTTTGGTAACACGATAATCATAATATAAAAGTGAACGATAAAAAACGACAGCAAAATAACAATAACAAAAATGAAAGCAATAACAGCGAAATAACATTAACAACAGTAAAACAACAGTGGAATAACATAACAGTAAAACAATAACCAAATTAAACAACAATAATAAAACCAAATTAAAACAATAAAAATAACAAAAACAATAATTACTTTATGAACAACAACAACAACAGCATTTAACCTTAAGAAAACAACTAAAAATACATCAAGTGGAACAAAAAAAAAATAATGTGTATGGAAGAGAAAAAAAATACTAAAAATAAACTCATCAATTTAAAGATGAAAAATGAAAAAAAATTACGCCTTTAAATTGGGGGAATAAATTGGTGACAAAAATACGCCTTTAATTGGTTAGAAAAACTACCTTAAATTGAGTATAAATGAAATGAGCCACAGGTATATTTAAACACACACACACACACACACACACACACACACACACACACACACACACACACACACACACACACACACACTGACCTTGAAGACCTTTGGATTCAAGTTTTTTGGGGGTTTTTATCAATAAGTAGATCTTAATACCCAACAAACAGGGTATAGGAGCCAACACCGCCCCTTGGTGTACCCCGACGGCGCCCTGACCGAGTGACTATCAACAACAACAACAACAACAACAACAACAATAAACTACAAAATATTTAATAAAGAAATAAAAAGACAATATACAGTTATGAATAAAGTGATAGATGATATTAATTCCTACCATTGCTCTCTCTCTTTGTATTAAATGTTCGTGTATATATTTATTACCCCTATCTACGTCCCCCACCCCCTCCTCTAGACAGTCCCACCCACCCACGCTGACCAAAACCCTCCTCCCAACCCTCCACTACTCCCGTGGTGCAGGTGACATTAGGCACACGCCACCCTCACCCCTCACCCCCTCTCACTCTCTTTCTCCCCCCACCCTTGTCACCCCGACCACCTGCAATTACTTATTCTCTTATCTCTTTCCTACCCTCCCTTTACTCCTTTTCTCCCCTTTCCCTTCTCCCATCTCCCCTCTCCACCTCCAAGATGTCTCCCCACCTCCTGCCTTCATTCTCCTGGTTGTCTCTCTCCCTTACTCTATTCCCCCTCCCTTTCTCCCACCACCAGCCTGCACCTTTCCCTTTCCCTCTCCTCCTCCTCCTCCCCCCTTCCACCTTACCCCCTTTCCCCCTCCTTCCCACCTCCTTCCCCTCACCCCTCACCCCCCGTAAGCCATGAGGTCAGCCATACAGAACCAATACCACCCCAGATGTTCGTCATTGGAGAGGAGGGGCAGTGATCGTCCCTCCCTACCTCCCTCCTCCCGCCCCTCCTCTACCCCCTCCCGCCCCCCTCTCCTCCCTACCTCCCCCGCCCCCCTCCCTCCCTACCCTCCCGCCCCCTCTCCTCCCCCTCTCCCCTCTCCCCCCAACACACACAGATGTCCACCATGTCACAATCACACCTCCCGGATATTGGCCGGAAAAGTTCACGTGTTCTTCGTTTCTTTTATCGGCTCCGGTAGATTGGATGAATACAGACGGTGTGTGTGTGTGTGTGTGTGTGTGTGTGTGTGTGTGTGTGTGTGTGTGTGTGTGTGTGTGTGTGTGTGTGTGTGTGGGGGTGTGTGTGTGTGTGTGTTATAACGATCATACACTCAACTCCCAAACAAGGAAGAAATGTAGGAGAAGAATAAGAGAGAAAAAGGATAATAAATATTAGGAGGATGGGAAGGAAGTATTGGAGGAGTGGGTGGAATAGGAAGGAAAAGAGGAGGAAGAGGAAGAGTCTAAGGAGGAGGTGGAGGAGTTGTAGTAATTGGCATCGGGAGGAAGAAGAGGAGGAGGAGAAGAAGAGGAGGAGGAGGAGAAGGGAGGAGGAGGAGGAGGAGGAGCAGTTGTAGTAGGTATCAGGAAGGAGGAGGGGTAGGAGGAGTGTTAGTAGCCACCATCAGGAGGAGTCAGGAAGAGCAGGAGTCGTGGGCTGACAGAAGAATAATGTGTGTGTGTCAGATTTATGAAGTCAGATGAAGTCAGTTGTCAGCGGGAAGCGAGTCCGATTTTTCATGCTTTTCACTGCGTATAATTTGTCCATACACACACGTGATGGCTGACGAGATGAACTGTGTATGTTGGGTGTATGTGGGTGTATGTGGGTGTGTGTGGGTGTATGTAGGGTGTGTGTGGGTGTGTGTAGGGTGTATGTGGGTGTGTGTAGGGGTGTATGTGGGTGTGTGTAGGGTGTGTGTGGGTGTGTGTAGGGTGTATGTGGGTGTGTGTGTAGGGTGTGTGGGGTGTATGTTGGTGTATGTGGGTGTGTGTAGGGGTGTATGTGGGTGTGTATATGGTGTATGTGGGTGTGTGTAGGGTGTGTGTGGGTGAGTGTGGGGTGTGTTTGTATGGTATGTTTGGGTTGGATGTTGTGTGTATGTGGGTGTGTTTGTATGATTATGTGGTGGTGTATGTGGGAATATGCATGTTGTTTATGTGTTTTTGTATGGTGTTCATGTAGGGGTTATGTGGATGTGGGAGGTTGTGGTGTGGTGTGTGTGTGTGTGTGTGTGTGTGTGTGTGTGTGTGTGTGTGTGTGTGTGTGTGTGTGTGCCGATTTCATTTCTCACCTATTTTCCCCCACCTCGAGTCATAATTTCTCCCTAAAGATAAAATATTTCCCTAAACGTATGGATACTTTCTCCCAACCACCAGTAGAATTATTCCCTGTATTTTTACTCCTCCCCTCCTCTCCTCTCCTCTCCTCCATCTCTTCTTCCAAATATTGTATCTCTCACCTTCTCCCCTTTTCCTACTCTCTATCTCTCCCCCCTTTCCTACTCTCTATCTCCCTTCCCTCCTCTCTCGTCTCCCTCCTCACCCCTCCCTCCCCTTCACCACCACCTCCAGGCCTACCTCCACAACCACAGTAATTTTCCACTTGTATCCTAACACCCTGTTTATCACCACGCTCCCCCCCCCCCCCCCCCCCCCCCCCCCCCCTCTCTCTCTCTCTCTCTCTCTCTCTCTCTCCGCTGGACATTAAGTGAATCGTTTACCCCAATTTGGCAGAGGTCCAACACCCATTTTCTTCTAAACAAGTCAGTAGGCACACGACATGTAAACAAAGGCCGGGCCCTTATGTACAGGTTCAGATCCCTGGGCGAGGCGGGTGTCCTGACCGTAATGTAAACTGGACTTAAAATACCTTGAGTAGTGTAAAGTTTAATTATAATTAGGTCTCCTTGATGACTTATTTAACCCTTTGATGATGATGATGATAATTTAACCCTTTGATGATGATGATTTAACCCTTTGATGATGATGATTTAACCTTTGATGATGATGATTTAACCCTTTGTTGATGATGATGATAATTTAACCCTTTGTTGATGATGATTTAACCCTTTGATGCTGATTTAACATTCTGATGATGATGATTTAACCCTTTGATGATGATAATTTAACCCCTTTGTTGATGCTGATTTAACCCTTTGATGACGATGATTTAACCCTTTGATTTAAAATATTTAAAATGAGTAAATATCATGGTGACTCCTTTATTGTACATTAATGACGTCTTGCAAATCACAACAGGTAACTCACAACAGGTAACTCACAACAGGTAACTCACAACAGGTAACTCAAAACAGGTAGCTCCAACAGGTAATTCAAAACAGGTAACTCCAACAGGTAACTCACAACAGGTAACTCACAACAGGTAACTCCAACAGTAACTTACAACAGGTAACTCACAACAGGTAACTAACAGGTAACTCACAACAAGTTACTCTCAACAGGTAACTCACAACAGGTAACTCACAACAGGTAACTCACAACAGGTAACTCAAAACAGGTAACTCACAACAGGTAACTCACAACAGGTAACTCACAACAGGTAACTCACAACAGGTAACTTACAACAGGTAACTCACAACAGGTAACTTACAACAGGTAACTCACAACAGGTTACTCTCAACAGGTAACTCACAACAGGTAACTCACAACAGGTAACTCACAACAGGTAACTCAAATCAGGTAATTCAAAACAGGTAACTCACAACAGGTAACTCACAACAATTAACTCACAACAAGTATACTCACAACAGGTAACTCACAACATGCAACTCAAGGTAACTCACAACAGGTAACTCAAAACCGGTAACTCACAACAGGTAAGTCGTCAGTACACAAAGGCATATCTGACCACCAGCTGATTCTCACTGCCCCTGTTATCTTGTCCCTGTTATCTTTAAATGGACGGGGAGGAGATAGAGATAACTTTAGTGATGAAAAGCCGGCCTACCCCTCCCCTCCCCCCCCATCTGCCCCTCCTCCAGACAGACAGACAGACGGACGGACGGAGCGAGATGTTCAGTTGATGGGTGTGTGTGTGTGTGTGTGTGTGTGTGTGTGTGTGTGTGTGTGTGTGTGATATCATGTATTCCATTATTTATTAAGTCGCATCTCTCTCTCTCTCTCTCCCCCCCCCCCCTCTCTCTCTGTTACTTCCAATTGTTAGATATTGTAGCCGCACACACACACACACACGCCCCTCAACCACGCCTTCTTCAGTATAGCCGCCCCCTTAGTAATGACCACGCCCCTAGGTATTTGTCTAACTAGATTATCAAGAGGAGATGTGTTATCACCCCACCAGGACCTGCCTACCTCAAGTGTTATCTGCTGCTGCTGCTCATCGTCTCTCCATGCAAAAGTAGTTATTTCAGGTCTTCTCTCTCTCTCTCTCTCTCTCTCTCTCTCTCTCTCTCTCTCTCTCTCTCTCTCTCTCTCTCTCTCTCTCTCAATTCTCATTTCCCTCTCCTCCTCTTCCTCCTTTCCCACTTCAATCTCCCTCACACTCACCCTTCGCTCTCTCCCTTTCCTTTCCCTTCCCCCACCTCCTCTCTGACCTATCCTCCCACCCTACCCCCTCCCTTCCCTCACCTCTCCCCTCCCCTCACCTCTCCCCTCCCCTCCCACCTCTCCCCTCCACCTCTCCCCCCCTCCCCCTCACCTCTCCCCCTGTTGACCCGTGGTCCTTCATTACTTCTTGTTTGTTTGTGTGTTCATTGTGACTCAAGGTACTGCAGCTGACGTCTGTAAACACGGTAGCAGACACACACACATCTCTCTCTCTCTCTCTCTCTCTCTCTCTCTCTCTCTCTCTCTCTCTCTCTCTCTCTCTCTCTCTCTCTTTCTCTCTCTCTGACACACACACACATACTGTATAGCCTCATCTCTCTCTCTCTCTCTCTCTCTCTCTCTCTCTCTCTCTCTCTCTCTCTCTCCCCCTCTCTCTCTCTCTCTCTCTCTCTCTCTCACGCTGTGTTTGTTTAGCTCAGACTGCTGCTGTACCGCCGCACGTGCGTTTGTCCTGTAACACTAGACCATCACCGGCAGGGGGGAGGCTGGGGAGGAAGGGGGCTGAAGGAGGAGCGTGGGGTGGGGGGCTAAAGGAGGGAGTGGAGGGGGGCTGAAGGAGGTGGTGGGGGGTAGGGGGCTGAAGGAGGGAGTGGGGAGTGGGGGCTGAAGGAGGAGTGGGGGTAGGGGGCTGAAGGAGGAGGGCGGTGGAGGGTGGAGGTGAGAGGGCTGCAGAGAGGAGAGGGAGGAGCAGTGAAGGAGGGAGTGAGGAAAAGAAGGGAAGAGGTGGGACGGGACTGAAGCAGGGAGAAGGAGGAACTGGGAGGGAGAGAATGGTCATGGAGAGTGGCACTGGGGAGAGGGGCACTGGAGAGAGTGGCACTGAGGAGAGGGGCAGTGGGGAGAGTGGCACTGGTGGAGAGTGGCACTGGGGGAGAGTGGCACTGGGGAGAGTGGCACTGGTGGAGAGTGGCACTGGGAAGTGGCACTGGGGGAGAGTGGCACTGGGGAAGTGGCACTGGGAAGTGGCACTGGGAGAGTGGCACTGGTGGAAGTGGCACTGGTGGAGAGTGGCACTGGGGGAGTGGCACTGGGGAGGTGGCACTGGGGAGGTGGCACTGGGGAGGTGGCACTGGGGGAGAGTGGCACTGGGGGAGGTGGCACTGGTGGAGGTGGCACTGGTGGAGAGTGGCACTGGTGGAGGTGGCACTGCTGGGGAGAGTGGCACTAAGTCATACATCATTTACGTGTATACTTCATCAGCTGTTCCTCTGTCGAGCTTCTTGCATATATCTCTCTCTCTCTCTCTCTCTCTCTCTCTCTCTCTCTCTCTCTCTCTCGTCTACGTTTCTGTCTACGCATCACTGGAGACGAGCTATGATCATCCCCTTCCCCATCCCCCTGCCCCGTTAAGCAGGTTGTCCCGTAGCTGTCAGGTGACCCCCTAGTCCTTCCTGAGTCCTCCTTCGTCAGGTAGGTCCTCACTAACCTCCTCCTCCGTCAGGTAGGTCTCACTAACCTCCTCCGTCAGGTAGGTCCTCACTAACCTCCTCCTTCGTCAGGTAGTCCTCACTAACCTCCTCCTCCGTCGGTAGGTCCTCACTAACCTCCTCCTCTGTCAGGTAGGTCCTCACCTACCTCCTCCTCCGTCAGGTAGGTCCTCATTAACCTCCTCCTCCGTCAGGTAGGTCCTCACTAACCTCCTCCTCCGTCAGGTAGGTCCTCACCTACCTCCTCCTCCGTCAGGTAGGTCCTCATTAACCTCCTCCTCCGTCGGGTAGGTCTCACTAACCTCCTCCTCCGTCAGTGGTCCCCCCTCCTCCGTCAGGTAGGTCCTCACTAACCTCCTCCTCCGTCAGGTAGGTCCTCACTAACCTCCTCCTCCGTCAGGTAGGTCCTCATTAGCCTCCTCCTCCGTCGGGTAGGTCCTCACTAACCTCCTCCTCCGTCGGGTAGGTCCTCACTAACCTCCTCCTCCGTCAGGTAGGTCCTCATTAACCTCCACCTCCGTCAGGTAGGTCCTCACTAACCCCCAGTAAACAGACATACTCACGCCTCAGCAGTAGATCACCTCATGTATATGCAAGCAGCTCCGGCGAGCTCTGGTGCAGGCGGCGGGGTGTTGACCAGCTGCAGGGCGAGGGAGCACCGGGGGATTATTGTTGCAATCCTGTGTGTGTGGGTCGGTGTAAACTAACCCTCCATTCTCTCCTTCCTTTTCATCACCCCTTTCTCCTCCTTCTTCTTACATCTTTACTCTCCCTTCCTCTCCTTTCACCCTCCCCCTCCCGTTTTCCCCCTCCCTTCCCCTTCCCCCCATTACCCCCCACCCCCTCTTTTATACGCGGTAATAACCTAGAGACTAACTCACATAAGATACATCATCATCTCGACTCTATCTCCATTAATCCGGACTCGAACCAGGGATACGAAGATTGTCGTCTCAAGGATATTACCACTAAACCACCGCTCTATAACCCACGAAGGATTGGATTTTTCTGTTATTTTATCTCGTGCCGTAAACTATCTGTACTACTTAGAGATTCGAACCCTGGACATGATGATCGTCGTCTCAGGGTTATGATACCACTAAACCACAACAGCGTCACTTGGCACGAGACCTTTTTTGCTCTCTCATTTCCGTGAACTCTTTTTTTTTCTTTTTTTTTTTATTCCATTCGGGATTGCTTCATTAAGAGAGATTCGAACCCGGGTTTTGTGTGTCTTCCCGTTTAGGATTATGACCAACAAACCATCACAGGACATTGGGGTTTCCGGTCTCGCGAAAAATCACCTCGGCGCATCATCACAAATTCCAGTGAATGCTCCAGGAATCGCGACTCTGATTACAACTTGAGTGGAGCCTCTGCCCCACTGAATATTGCAATTTGGTGACTATTGAACTTTCAGCGGGACCCAGGATCCTCGCGGCATATTGTGGACCTGATTTTAACCCAAATATTCTCCGAAATCTATAACAAGAAAAATTTACATATTTCTTCTCAATAATTTTTAAATAAGAAATAATGTTTTGTATTTTGAAAGAATATAATGAGTTAAATGTTTAAAGGAATAAAAATAAACTAATAAAATAAGAATGAAATAAACTATTTTTTTTTAGATCAGTGAAAAATATTCTCCTGAGAGTCAAAATATCAACAACTTGTGTATTTTCAGAATAAATTTAATATTATCATCTTGAGTTAAATATTACGATACGTTGTGAAGCGAGACAAATTGGTTATAATTATTGGGGAACGTTTCTGAGATATTTACACTGATCATTATTTTGGTTATAGAAACATGGAGGAGAGGGCTATGGGGTTGTGGTGGTGGGGTTGTGTATTAGAGCGGTGTTGTAGCTTCCGGGGTCTGGTTTCGGCTTTTGGGGTCAGGTTCCGGGGTTCGGGTTTGGGTTCCGGATTCGGGTTTGGGTTCCGGATTCGGGTTTGGGTTCCGGATTCGGGTTATGGTTTCTCATTCGGGTTTTGGGTTCCGAATTCAGGTTTTGGGTTCCGGATTCGGGTTCCGGGTTCGGGATTTAATTTGGGCCGCTGGGTGTTGGTAGGTGGGGGGGAGGTGGAGGGTCCGGCCAGGGTGTGTTTCAAGGCTCTTCATGTGTCTGAGTTAACGTGAGATGTTAACCTTGTTTGTTCAAATTAAATAGGGGGAGGAGGAGAATTTCAGGTCGTATTTTCGAATAAACGTGAATGTGTGTGTGTGTGTGTGTGTGTGTGAAGGATATGTAGACAGGGAGGAAGAAACTAAAGCCTCTTACCACCACCACCACAGAATGACCTTACATGAATAAAACATTTTAATCCATAAGTGAACTTTGATCATTGCAATTCACTCACTTTACGACCCTCGCTAAACACTCACTTTCCCCTCACCTTGCACCTCACATTTCCCCCTCCCCTCACCCCGCTACTCCCCTCCTATTCCCACCCCTCCCTTCCACTCCCCTCCTATTCCCACCCTCCACTTCCTCCTCCCCTCCTATTCCCACCCTCCACTCCCCTCCTATTCCCACCCTTCACCCCTCTCCACTCCCCCTCCTATTCTCACCCCACTCCCCTCCACTCCCCTCCTATTCCCACCCTTCACCCCTCTACTCCCCTTCTTCTCCCTTACCTCCCCACTCCAGAATTAGCGGGGAAAATGGCCTCGAAATTATACCGAGACTCTTAACTAACTTCCTACATAAGAGGTGTTCTATAACGCCAAGTTACGGGTGAATAAAAGAAATTAACCGAGAAAACTTTTTGGGGAGAATTAACCTGCCAGAGCGAACTGATAATGAGGATAATGAAGGATATAACGTCGGAAATACAATGCAACTTTACCTGAGACAAGACCGTAACTCCTTCCTCGTACCCTCAGTTAAGGTTAAAAACATTATATTAACTTACGACTTTTGGTGATTCGGGTCTTAACACAGTAGTATAGGATGATGTAAGATGGTTGTTTGATGGGCGTCCTTTAAGGTAAATCAAGATGAATCACCTCCCAACTACCTATTACGGTCGTTATTACCTCTGGCCACTGGGTATAGGCCAATAGAGGCTCCCCATTGGTCGTTCAGTCGTTAACGAGACAACTACGGCTATTTATCCGGGCCCTAACGACCCCTCCTCCCCTCCCCCCCCCCTCTCGGGTACTGACGTGTGGATGGGGAGGGGAGTCTTTCTTCTGTGTGGGTGTTGGGGTCATATCCTCATAACATCCACTCAACCTCCCCAAACACCCACACAACCTCCAACACATCCACACAACTTCCCAACACCAACACTACCTCTCCCCACACCACCTCCCCCACACCCACACTACCTCTCCACACACCTACACACCAACCTCCCAAACCCACACAACCTCCACACAACCTCCCCACACACCCACACAACCTCCCCACACCCACACAACCTCCCCACACCCACACAACCTCCCCACACCCACAGCCTCCCCACACCTCCCCACACACCCACACAACCTCCCTACACACCCACACAACCTCCATACACACCCACACAACCTCCCCACACACCCACACAACCTCCCCACACACCCACACAACCTCCCCACACACCCACACAACCTCCCCACACCCACCATACCAAACTACAACAAATTGAAAGTTTTAAAAATCCCAAAGTTTCCAGACCATTAAAAGAAAGTTACACAGATCCACTTCTGTGTCGGTAATAAACTTTCCATGACTTTCGCCTAAATTACTTTCATAATGGGTAAACTTTGGCTCCGTGTCGAGTATTGCTGAGTTGATAATGATGGTGAATTATTCCGTCGGCAGTCAGATGGAGTCGGTGTTCTGTCGGGGAGGGTGTTGTTTTGCTCTGTTGGTATGGTGTGGTTGGTGTGGTCTTGTCGATATGGTGTGGTCTTGGTGGTGCGGTGTGGTCTTGAAGATATGGTGTGGTCTTGTTGGTATGGTGTGGTCTTTTAGTATGGTGTGGTCTTGTCGATTTGGTGTGGTCTCGTCGAAATGGTGTGGTTCTTTAAACAACTTGAGAATATTTTTTGACCAATTTCTACCTACAAATCCACTTATCTTACCTTCTTATCCACTTATCCTTCTCTTATATCCACCCATTTTATTCGTGTCACCTTCTCTGTTCATCACACGTCAAGAATCACTTGGGAAAAACACTGTGGCAGCGGTGGGATTCGAACCCACGCCTCCTAGGAGACTGGAGCCTAAATCCAGCGCCTTAGACCGCTCGGCCACGCTACCTTGTTTGGTGTAAGTCTTTGTCGTCATAATTATTCTTTTCTATAATACTTCAAGTACTATAGCTGTTAAAATGTTCACTAGTGTTTAGATGTTTAATAATGTTAAAGATGTAATTAATAACAATGTTTAAAAGCTTGCAGTAAATTTAAGGACGTTATTTAATATTTTAATTACGTAATATAACTATTTTTTTTTATTAATTTATTGAATATTTTAAATTATTTGTTAAGTCTAGATTAAGTTTATTAATAGACGCCGTTAGCTTAATATATTATACTGGGGGCGGCGGGGCGGGGGGTGGGGGGAGGTGTTGTGGCTTCATCCTCTTACTGGTGTTCATCTAAGAGGATTGGAACCTTTTGCGTTCTTCGTTTCTATCCGGATTCTTTAGGATTTCCCCTGTCTTTTGTTTGTTGTGTTCTCTGAAAAGATGTACGTGTGTGTGTGTGTGTGTGCGTGTGTGTGTGTTAAGAGGTGGTACACTGCTGGCTAGGTTTTAATGTGGGTGTGGTGACTGAATTAACCTCACCCCCTCTTCTACCCCCTAACCCCTCCTCTTTTCCTCTCCCTCCTCTCCTTTCCCATCATTTACCCTCCCCTCTCCCCTCCTACTCTCCCTACCTCTTCTTTCCCTCTTAACCCTCTCCTCCCCATCCCTCTCCTCGTTACCCATCCTTGCCTCTCCCCCTCCCCTCCCCTCCCTCTCCTCCCCTCCCCTCCTCCCCTCCCCTCCCCTCCCCAGTTCTAGGTGTGCGCCAGAACACAAAGCCTCTGTCAGAAAGGGATAAAGTTCACCTCATAAAAGGCTTTCTGGGTCCATCTTAACTGTATGCAACCCCGTCTCGTCTCCCCTTCCTTCCCTCCTTTACTCCTTCACCCCTACCTCCTTCCTTTCCTCCTTCATCCCCTTCCCCCTCCTTCCTTCCTACCTCCTTCCCTACACTCCTTCCTTTCCTCCCTCCTTCCTCCTCCATCTCCCTTCCCCTCCTTCCCCCTTCCTTCCCTCCTTCCTTTTCTCCCACTCTTCCTCCTCCTTCATCTCCTTCTCCTCCTTCCTTCCCTACCTCCTCCCTCCCTCCCTCTCTCCCCTTCACCTCCACCAGTTTTCACCTCCTTCCTTTTCCCTCCTACTTCTCTCCCCATTTCCTCTTGTTTACTTCAATCTCATTCGCTTCCTCTACCTCTTCCCTCCTCTTCCCCTACCCCCACCCCCTCCCCCACCACCCCCTCCCCCCACCTAACCCCCAACTTATTTTACCTCATGATTAAACAATTAGCACAAAATATGGGGAGTCAGGTCAGGTTAGGTCAGGTCAGGTCAGGTTAGGTCAGGTCAGGTCAGGTCAGGTCAGGTTAGGTTAGATTAACATTAGGGTATTTAATCCTCAGGTGAAATAAGCTGAGGTTCCTAATCATCCCGAGTTCACACACACACACACACACACACACACACACTGGTTAGTTTTAATGGTTATAAATAAACAGTTTTTTATAGCATGTTTAGTCTCTATAAATTAAGTTTATTAATCTCATACCATACGTATAAAAAAAATTCTATATAAACATGTAATATATATCCAGTTTGTGTCGTCTTACCTGTGTAAACATTAAGTGTTGCCAACACCTGAAATTAATTACTGAGTTTGTTTATTTTATTTGTTATGTCTTGAATGTTATGTTACAGTGTTGCCAACGTGAGCCACTCCCTCCCCCCCCTACATCTCTTACACTGTTGCCAATCCATCTCTTTTTAGTCTGAAGTTCGGTTTATTCTTCATTGCTTTGTTGTTGACTCTCTCTCTCTCTCTCTCTCTCTCTCTCTCTCTCTCTCCTCTCTCTCTCTCTCTCTCTCTCTCTCTCGTTGATGGAGTACCAAGGAGATAGGCAGTACCGGAGAGGGGGGAAGATATTATGAATGACCTGATGTCAATTTCTTGGGCATACAGATAATCAATACTGGTATAAAACTCGTCCTATTTTTTCCTTATTTACGGAAGATGTTGGTGGTGGTGGGGGGGAGGGTAGTGAGGGAGGTAGAGGTGGTGGTGAGGGGGAGATAGTGATTGTGGTGAGGGGGATGGTGGTGGTGAGGGGTGGTGAAGGAGATGGTGTGTGTGTGTGTGTGTGTGTGTGTGTGAATAAACGTTCTTGTTCATTCTCCTACCCAGGGTGTGTCAGAGGGACTTAACCCCGGCACACAAACTATCATAATGTAATTTTAACTCTCTATTAGTTCCCTAAAAGCCTTGAGTTAGGGAATTTTGGGCCGAGTTTTCCCCCAGTTTTTCCCCTTAAGTTTACCGATTCACTAAAAGCTTGGGATTTTTATATGAAGTATTTACCAAGATCTAGAAAACCTTTGATTGGTTAAAAGGTTTTGAATTTTCTCATCCACTCGAGTTGTTTAACATTTACTGATTCGCTGAGAGACGTACGTTCCGTTCCGTTCCGTTCCGTTCCGTCTTTAGGTGTTCCGGACCACAGCGTCTAAAGCAACGAATAAATACCATAGAAAATTGATCTTTAAAACACATCTCAATATGACTCACACTGACTCACTCACAACACATCTCACTGACTCACTCACAACACCTCACACTGACTCACAACACCTCACACTGATTCACAACACCTCACACTGATTCACAATGCCTCACACTGACTCACAACACATCACACTGACTCACAACGCCTCACACTGACTCACAACACCTCACACTGACTCACAACACCTCACACTGACTCACAATGCCTCTCATCAACCCCGTATGACCACTGAGTTGCTTAAACCCAGTAATTTGCTAAAAGCTCTAAATTTAGAACCCTAGAGACCTCATTAAGGTAGAGGCGTATGTGAGATGGGGTGGAGTGGGTGGGAGTGGGTAGAGTGGATGGTGAGGTGGGTGAGATGGATGAGGGGTAGTGGAGTAGGGTGGATGGAGTGGGAGTGGGAAGGGTGGATGGGTGAGAATGGAGTAAGGAGTGGTAGGGTGGATGGGTGAGAGTGGGAAGGGTGGATGGAGTGGGGGTAGAATGGGTAGGATGGAAAGGTGGGGGTGAGGTGGAATGGATAGGTGGATGTAGTGGGTGGGTGGATGTGGTGGGTGGGTTGGTAAAAGTGTAGCAAGGTAGGTGGATAGGTAAGCTAGGTGGATGGGTGGGCTAGGTGAGTGGATAGGTAAGCTAGGTGGATGGGTGAGCTAGGTAGGTGGATAGGTAAGCTAGGTGGATGGGTGAGCTAGGTAGGTGGATAGGTAAGCTAGGTGGATGGGTGGGCTAGGTGGGTGGGGTGGGCTATAGGTGGGTTGGTTCAATACCGTAATTCACTTGGTTATCTCCTCGTTGTGGCTTTCAACAAGTTTGCAAGAAGAATTTCCTAAGCTCTCTCTCTCTCTCTCTCTCTCTCTCTCTCTCTCTCTCTCTCTCTCTTTGGGTGAAGTCCACGCGTATAAGGGTTTAGGCGTGTACTGATTGGTCCACTTATCCCACTTACCTTTGACATCATCTCTTTGCTACACCAGTACAAGGCTTAGGTTAGGTTAGGCTAGGTTAGGTCAGGTCAGGTCAGGTCAGGTCAGGTCAGGTCTGTATTATGTATATTAATGTTGTCTCCCTTAACTAATTCTAACGTAAACACAACAAGTTAGAGTCTCAGCTTAAATTGGGCGCCATATTGGATGTTTCTTGTTTATTTTTCGGGGAGGGAGGGGAGGGGGGAGGGGGAGCTGGGTAGGTCTTCGTCCCTGGAGTTACGAGAAAAAAAAAATCATCGTATGAACTTTTGAGAATCCCGACCGAGTTGACGCCAAAGGGACGGGTACCAGTGAATAGGAACGAGACAGGGGAACGGAACGAGACAGGGGAACGGAACGAGACACAGTAGAAATGGAACGAGAGACAGTAGAACTGGAACGAGAGACAGTGGAATGGAATACAACGAAACGGAACGCAACGGAACGAAACACATCAGAATGGAACACAACGGAACGAAGCATAGCATAATGGAACACACATCAAACCGGACCACAATGGAATTAAACACGAGTTATACAAAGGGAGAGCGGAACGGAACTGATATGAATATTACGAAAATACAAGAAATGGAACGCTGGAGATGAATGAAACGGAACTCAGACCTGTATATATTTACGTGTCGTATTTTTGTCGACTAACATTTTTTTTAGGGGGGTTGGATGGAGGTGGATGGGGCTAGGGGAGGGGTGTAGAAGGATGGGGATGGCGGGGATGGAGATGGGGTAGAAGGATAGGGGGTAGGGGGAGAATAGGGGAGATATATTTGTTGCTGTCTTGTTTCCAGAGAAAGATTCGTCTTTTCGCCGTCAATATGTGAGGTGACTATTGGGCCTTTCTCTCACCCCACTGACTCTCTGTTGTCTCCCCACGCCTTCTTAATTACCTCCCCACGCCCTCATGATTACCTCCCCCCTCCTCTCTCGCCCCTAAAATCGTAAACGAAATCATCAAAATATAAACTCCTGCGTAATGCGTATATCGACTCTTATACGCCCATAATTATCACCCCTATACAATATAACCATAGTCATTAGTTCACCCACTAAATACGCCTCAAGCCAACACGACACACACACACACACACACACACACACACACACACACACACACACACACACACACATACATTCATAAAAACAATTTATAGGAAATTGTGGTTGTTTTTTATACGGTGTTTTGTGTCGGCGGTTACATTATAATCAGTGAGGAGTATGTTGGCTCGCTGGCACCTCCGCCCTTACACTATGGGGGGGGGGGTGCCAGGAGTGGTGGTGGTGGTATTTAAGGTTAGGTTAGCTTTGGTTAGGGAGGCCACTTATACACGGTGGTGAGGGAGGCCACAGTAGACGGTGGTGAGGGAGGCCACTTATACACGGTGGTGAGGGAGGCCACAGTACACGGTGGTGAGGGAGGCCACAGTACACGTTGATGAGGTTGGCCACAGTACACGGTGATGAGGATGGCCACAGTACACGGTGGGCTCAATACAAACTGACCAGGTCCACACAGCAGACGGTGGTGGAACGATAACCATAAGAGACCAGAGACAGATACCCAGACCGTCACAGGATGAACTAGACCGTGTGACTGACCGATTAATTCAAGGCCACTCGCACCAAATGGGCTTATGGCATGTAGGTTAGGTTAGGTTAGGTTGAGTTAGGTTAGGTTGGGTTGGGTTAGGTTAGGTTAGGTTGAGTTAGGTTAGGTTAGGTTAGGTTGGGTTGGGTTGCCAGAACACGATACCAGTCCTTACAACTCTCCTTTTTACCACCAAGATCCAGTTCATCTGTGTTGTGGTAGACGATAACCACCACCCGAGACATGAATAATACACGTCTTGGGAGTTAATTAAATAGAATAGTTGAATAAAACCTCAAAGTTATGGTAGTTAGTTGTTGAGCAGTTTCAAGGCCTGACTCTCTTGTTGCCAGTGACGATAATGATTTTATTTTTATGATTATTATTACTTCTCAGGTTTGTTTAGAATCACAAAAAAGGCGACAACCAGAGTGTGTATATGGAACTAGAACCAGGAGGAGTCGACTATTATACACCAGATAACTACTATATAAAATGAGTGTTGGGGGTTACCTGCGTCTGGTAGTGAGGCTTCAACCACCTCTCATCACTTCCTTAAAACACCGAGTCGGTCCATAATTATCGGCCTGGTCCTCTAAAATTAGGCTTTGCGACTCCACCCTAATCTTGTTCCATAGAAGGTGTGTTAGTTGGGACATGGAGAGCGGTAAGGTAGGGTGGTGATAGTGGCCACAGACAGTCTGGCCAACACACTCTTATTGTCTCACGGAAACTTTGATAATTGAATCGAATAAATCTAGAAATTGATTGATTGATTGAAACAGTTTATTTAGCGCTAAAAACACAGATACAGAGTGGATAATAATAACAATATTAACATGGCTGAGACAGTTGAGAACCTGAGCTCTCTTTTAGGCACCTGATATATACTATACATTTATCTCAAGGAAGTATTATGTAACATTTAGTATCATCTGGAATAGTACAATAGCATGGTGGTAATAAGAACATGTTACCACGGTTATCACTTCAATATACATAAGTTACAGTGGAATCGAAAAACATAAATATGATAAGGGAGGGAAGCAGTACAGCAGGTTGTATTAAGGTGGAACAAGAGGACAGAGCTGTCAGGATTATGTCTAGTTGGCAAATATATTTATTGCAAAGTTAATTTATCTATTTACATGATAACTTCTGATAAAATGGTTTTGGTGGTACAATAAATGCAGGTATATAAAGTAGGTATTACAAGAAATATTAATACTTTGACAATAGATATTTTTAAGATATTTTGTTTCCTTCTATATTTTATTTCAATTAGTTATACCTGGACTGTGTTACGTTTTGTTGTTGTTCCGTCCGTCCGTCTGACCGTCCGTCCGTCCGTCCGTCTGTCCGTCTGACCGTCTGACCGGCCTTAAGTCACCTCCCACCATATAAATATTTTAGAGATTTATATTGTGAAATACCTTTGTTTGCTTTGCTGAGGATGAGAGCCGAATATATAGTTCCCCGCGCCGCCCCGCCCCAACCTCCCGCCTCGCCACGCCCCGCCCCAACCTCCCACCCCCCGCCCCAACCTCCCACCCCGCCCCGTTTCTTCCCCGGGCCCTGTATCCACACTTATTTAAACATGTGTAACGACACAGTTACACCTAGTGTTAAAAAATATATGTTTACACATTGCTCACTGTGTGTGTGTGTGTGTGTACGAGACAGCCAGATAGTGATCTCACACGAGGGTTACCGGGAAGCCATTGCCTAGAATCCACGCATATACGGGCATGACGTGTGCTGATTGGTACCCTGGGTGCGTTCTCTACCGGGCTGTGTATACCTCTTGCCCGGTACACACACACACACACACGTTATTAAGCAGCTGTGGTAAGTGTTGGTAGCCATTACTAACATAGGTGACAGATGAAGATGTTGACCACAATAATAAGTTCTCGTATTCACCACAACTGTCACTAATCACAACAGTTAGAGCACTTTACATCCTAACTGCCAGTAGACCTTCACCACCCATTCACCATAACTAACAACAGCCGTCAAATGTAATAACTAAAATGTTCCTATAAATACAGAAGTAAACGCTTGACTGTAGTGAAGATGTCAGTAAACATCAAGGACACCTGTTTATGGTCCTGACGATGTACAGACATTTCCCTCCTGACGGTGCCCAGTGAGTCAGGTGTCACGGTGACGAGTGTATGTCTTGGCGTCAATGATGTCTGTCACCTTTGATGGCTATGTCTTATGCCAGGGAGAGAGAGAGGGAGGAGGGAGGTGATGTCAGGGGAACAATGTTATGGTTATGTGTCTAGGAACCACCTCTCCCTGTGTGTGTGTGTGGTTAGGTTAGGTCACACACACACCTGTCACTCGTCTATCTGGGCATCAATCTGACGTCATTGGCAGGTAATCACTTTAGCTGAATCGTATAAATGTAGTTTTTTGTATTTTATGTAACCTTGTGGTAATATAATTATGACATGTGTTACTAAATTGAGGTTGAATAAATACTATGGAGTTTTGTCTTGCCTCAACGTTCTGCCTCGGTGTGTTCCTCCTCTCCTGACTCGGTACAGTTCAGTGCAGTCAGCAAGGTTGATGGAAGGTGTTAATTTATCTTATGAATTAGTGAGCTTAGACAGGTGAACTATAGAAAGAATAGCTGACGGTTATATATGATGTTAGAAAACCTCACCGTCTAATTAACCTGTCCTAACCTAACCTCGAGGTCGTGTGGTGGGGTGCATCTTGGATCTGCCACCCAGAGTACAGTATATTTCATCCAGGGCGTACAGGTAATATTTTTCGTGTCATCAATATCACAGGCAGAAGATAAAGAGTAAATAATTATATAACAAGGGAATGAGCAGATGGATAAACGTGACTGCCCATTGCCTTGTTTGGGGGCGCGGCCAAGCGACGCTCACAACTTGTAGTTCATCTCCTACAATTATCCTACTCGTATAAAGATTACCATGTACGTCTTTCTTTGTTTTTAGTCGTGTGTAATTTAAAACAACCTTTGGCTGTTGAATTAATAATTTGTTTCGGTTGACCCTACGATTCTGGGGGATTTTATACGGTGTAAAGATGACGAAATTAATGGAGAGGTCGATACGATAGTGTTGCCTCGCGCCAGTCTGAGGCAGGATAACCCCGTTCGCTGCCGGGTGCCGCGTATATAGTCGTCGTGCGTCCGGCAGCGGCGCACCGCAACTCGGCTTCACCTCCTTGGATATTCCCGTTTTCAGTCAGAGTTAGGGAGTGGTTGAGTGTGGAGGTGTGACGCCGCTCTCTCCGGCGGCCCTTACTGAGGCAGACTGAGCAATCCGTGGAAGTGCATTTAAGTGTTTCGATTTAAAGAAAATAATGCATTTATTACGGTTGATTCGTCTGTCACTCTAGCTCGTCTGCTAGAGTACTTAACTGTCGTGTGCGATATTTTCTGAAGGATTACAGAATCATCTTGAAAATTCGCAAGAAAGATGGAAAAGTAACTTTGGGTTGTCGGAAGTTTTTCGTAAAGTCCACCCTCGGAAGATGGATAACCTGGCAACAGGAAGCTCCTCTCTGTGATAGTCGCCGTGGCAGAGGTCCTTCGTCTTGATCACCCCCAAGATGGATTTTATCATTCAGAAGGTAAGAGAAAAAAATGTGTCCTATCGACCTGACATGATTTAAAGAGTAATTTTTTTCCCTGGTTGGGCGCGTTGACTAACCTCACTCCTACCCCCCCTTGACCATCCCTGTTGTTCGTTACCGCCTCGCGACCTTAAGACCTGCCGCTCCTCCCTCCTCCCAGACGATACCCTACACGGCTCCTTCGGGATTACAAGTCCTGCCTAATAGCGCCACTGTCACCCTCTGCATTAAGTGTGCATATCGGGGGTCCATCAAGGCGTGTTCAACATGGCTGTGTTAAAAGAAAAATTCCGCACATCTGAAAAAAAATTGACTCTTCCCCCAAAAGGCATATCTGACGGGAATCACAGGAACCAGTTTGGAGGAGGAGGGTGGTGGTGGAGGGGTCTTGCTACCTGTGGGGCCGTGACACATGTGTACCTCATACACACCTGCTCTTCACACCTGTTTACTGGCGCTCAGGTGTGCTAAAGGTGCTGGGGGGTCTTGTGCGGTATGCTAGGACGTGTAGTGATGGTGTTAGGACCGGTGCAGAAGCTTCACTTATATGTGCCAGACTGGGACTGTGTATCTCTGGTAACAGGACACCTAACTGTGGTACTGGAGCACTTGTTATTGGTGCTCGAACCTGTACAATGGCTCTAGAACCTGTACAATGGCTCTAGAACCTGTACAATGGCTCTAGAACCTGTACAATGGCTCTAGAACCTGTACAATGGCTCTAGAACCTGTACAGTGGCTCTAGAACCTGTACAGTGGCTCTAGAACCTGTACAGTGGCTCTAGAACCTGTACAGTGGTGCTCGAACCTGTACAATGGCTCTAGAACCTGTACAGTGGCTCTAGAACCTGTACAGTGGCTCTAAAACCTGTACAGTGGCTCTAGAACCTGTACAGTGGCTCTAGAACCTGTACAGTGGCTCTAAAACCTGTACAGTGGCTCTAGAACCTGTACAGTGGTGCTCGAACCTGTACAGTGGCTCTAGAACCTGTACAGTGGCTCCAGAACCTGTACAGTGGCTCTAGAACCTGTACAGTGGCTCTAGAACCTGTACAGTGGTGCTGGGACATTTTCAGAGTTGCTATAATTATCTTCAACATGTTAAAGTGAATTCCATGTTTGGTAAGGGAGAAGTTAGGCCTGAGGTTAGGTTAAATTAGATCGACCTTATGTTGGGTTGGGTTAGGTACTACTGTAAGGTCATATTACTGTTGAGATAAGGTCATAATAGGGTTTAGGATAGGTCACGTAAGGTCATGTATGGTTGGGTTACGTTATAATATAGTTATTAGGATAATATGTCAGGCCAGATGGGAATTTGGTAATTTTTTGGGCCATTTTAGTTCGTATTGAAAGATTTTGTGTCCCATTTCGGTATTTTTTGGACTTCCAGAAATTAATGGTTACTTTTGAGGGATTTAATGTTTTTTTAATTTATGACTTTTTAAGGGAAGAATTTGGTGGTTTGAATTTTTTTAATTCGTGGCCTTTGGGAATTTTCTGACCTTTTGGGGGGAAGAATTTAATACTTTATACTGTTTTGATACGTAACTATGGATTTTTTTTATGTTTTACCATTTGGAATTTTCACTTTTTTGGGGGGGATTTTTTTTCATTTTCTGGGAATTTAATACTTTTGTAAATACTGTATTGAGAATTGTATTAAATGTTTTTTTTCTCTGAACGTTATGGCAGCTTAATACCAGTTGGAATTTTTTTAAAGGGAATTTAGGTAATAGTTTGTGGAATGTTGAACCTTATGTAAATTTAACGATTGACTTTTTTTGCGGGGAAATTGGGTGTTTTGAGACTAATTATTTATTATTCATTATTATAATTTTTTCGTATATATTAATATTTACTTAAGGTAATTTTGTCCATTTGTACTTTTATTTCATTGCTTTTGTTATTTTTCATTTGTTATGCATAACTAATATGAAAAGGCCTAATTTTAGATATTTATTGTATAATGTAGTTAATGGTAGTGAATAACTTACCCTAACACAGCATAATGGTAGTGAATAACTTACCCTAACACAGCATAATGGTCATGAATAACTTACCCTAACACAGCATAATGGTCGTGAATAACTTACCCTAACACAGCATAATGGTCGTGAATAACTTACCCTAACACAGCATAATGGTAGTGAATAATTTACCCTAACACAGCCTAATGGTAGTGAATAACTTACCCTAACACAGCATAATGGTCGTGAATAACTTACCCTAACACAGCATAATGGTCGTGAATAACTTACCCTAACACAGCATAATGGTCGTGAATAATTTACTCCTAATATATAATGGTAGTGAATAACATACCCTAACACAGCATAATATCGTCAATAACTTACCCTAACACAGAGCATAATGGTCGTCAATAACTACCCTAACACAGCATAATGGTCGCCACACCCACACCGCACAGCATAATGGTAGTGAATAATTTACCCTAACACAGCCTTAATGGTAGTGAATAACCTACCCCAACACAGCATAATGGTCGTGAATAACTTACCCTAACACAGCATAATGATCGTGAATAACCTACCCCAACATTGTTAATAATGGTAGTGAATAATTTACCCTAACACAGCCTAATGGTAGTGAATAACTTACCCTAACACAGCATAATGGTCGTGAATAACTTACCCTAACACAGCATAATGGTCGAAATTAACTTACCCTAACACAGCATAATGGTCGTGAATAACTTACCCTAACACAGCATAATGGTAGTGAATAATCACCTCCTAACAATACATAATGGTAGAAGGAATTCACCTAAATACAGCATAATGGTCGCCGTCAATAACTTTACCCTAACACAGCATAATGGTCGTGAATAATCCTACCCTAACACAAAGAGGAATGGTCGTGAATAACTTTACCTAACACACATACTGAATAGTAGAATAACTTACCCTAACACAGCATAAATGGTCGAATAACTTACCCTAACACAGCATAATGGTAGTGAATAACTTACCCTAACACAGCATAATGGTCGTGAATAACTTACCCTAACACAGCATAATGGTAGTGAATAACTTACCCTAACACAGCATAATGGTCATGAATAACCTACCCTAACACAGCATAATGGTCGTGAATAACTTACCCTAACAGCATAATGGTAGTGAATAACTTACCCTAACACAGCATAATGGTAGTGAATAACTTACCCTAACACAGCATAATGGTAGTGAATAACTTACCCTAACACAGCATAATGGTCGTGAATAACTTACCCTAACACAGCATAATGGTCGTGAATAATGACCACATTCCCAAACGTTGAATAATTCTGGTAAATGAAAAAAATTGAACGTAAAAATTCGGATTGGTGTTTTGTGTTGATGTTATAAGTTAAATGGTTTCAGGGGGGGGGGTTAGAGGGCGGGTTCATTAACCTGTGGAGTCCCATTACCTGTAATTATCACACGATTAAAAAAGTAAGCGCCTCGATATTTTGTTTTTGTGTTTTTGGGGAGAGGGATTTTATTTTATACTTTTTTATTTGTTTTTTAGTTTGTTTTAATGTTTTTTTAGTTTGTTTTAATGTTTTTTTTAGTTTGTTTTAATGTTTTTTAGTTTGTTTTAATGTTTTTTTAGTTTGTTTTAATGTTTTTTTAGTTTGTTTTAATGGTTTTTTTAGTTTGCTTTAATGTTTTTTAATGTTTTAAGTTTGTTTTAATGTTTTTTAAGGGATGTTTATTTTGTCTGGTGTTGGGTTCCTCAGTTAAGGTTTATTTTTGAGTCTGTGGATGTTGTTTTAGGTTGTGGTAGTTGTTGGTTTATCCTGGGTTTAAAGTGAATGTGTTTTGAGTGTTGGTTTGTCTGAGGTGTTTATTATTTTTCCTTTCTTCTTCTTCCTCCTCCCTCTTCCTCTTCTCCCTCCTCCTTCCTCTTCCTCCTCATCCTCCCTCTTCCTCCTCATCCTCCCTCTTCCTCCTCATCCTCCCTCTTCCTCCTCATCCTCCCTCTTCCTCCTCCTCCCTTCCTCCTCCTCCTCCCTCTTCCTCCTCTTCCCCCCTCTTCCTCCTCTTCCCCCCTCTTCCTCTTCTCCCTCCCTCTTCCTCTTCTCCCTCCTCCTCCCTCCTCCTCCTTCCTCCTCCGTCTTCCTCATTCTCCTCTTTCTCCTCCTTCATAACAAAGTTTTAACAATTTTATCCCAGAAACAAATTGACCAATGATCGTGAAACTTTTGTCTTCTTATGCACGTTGATGAGTCGACCTGTGCAGCTTAAAACACAGCTTACCTAGGTAGCTTCAATAGTAAATAGCTTAAAACAGCTTACCTAGACCACTTCAGCAGTACATAGCATTAAACAGCTTACCTAGACCACTTCAGCAGTACACAGCTTACCTAGACCACTTCAGCAGTACATAGCATTAAACAGCTTACCTAGACCACTTCAGCAGTACACAGCTTACCTAGACCACTTCAACAGTACACAGCTTACCTAGACCACTTCAACAGTACACAGCTTACCTAGACCACTTCGACAGTACACAGCTTAAACACAGCTTACCTAGACCACTTCAACAGTACACAGCTTACCTAGACCACTTCATCAGTACACAGCTTACCTAGACCACTTCGACAGTACACAGCTTAAACACAGCTTACCTAGACCACTTCAACAGTACACAGCTTACCTAGACCACTTCATCAGTACACAACTTACCTAGACCACTTCGACAGTACACAGCTTAAACACAGCTTACCTAGACCACTTCAACAGTACACAGCTTAAACACAGCTTACCTAGACCACTTCAACAGCACACAGCTTTAACACAGCTTCACCTAACAGTTTAACCAATACAATTTTATTCAGGAAAATACAATAGTTTTTTTTTTTTTTTTTAGGATTTATTTAACATTTTTCCTGAAGGTTGAACATGACTTAATACAGTTTTAACCTGTATTTGTTTGTTTGTTTTTGTTTCAGTGACTTGTAAACACGATGGCAAGTTGTTGTAATGGTTTCTTTTATTACCGTTCATGTTTTTGTTTACGTTGGCTGTTTGTTCACTAATCTTCTGTTGTTCCTCTTGACTTAAGGGAATTTTTTTTTCTCCGAATTTTTAATGTTAGTAAGTTTATTATTATTATTATTATTATTATTATTATTATTATTATTATTTATTTATTTTAATATCATTGCCTTATAGTTCTTTCATTTCCACGTCCAATCAGAATTCATATTTATTAGTACTGGAGCTATTGATAGATTGTGATTGGCCCATAAATGATTCGTTATTGATTCAGAAATACAGTTCGTTATCTCAACTTGACTCACTAGATTCTGGTGATCACTGTAACTGGTGATCACTGTAACTGGTGATCACTGTAACTGATGGTCACTGTAACTGGTGATCACTGCAACTGGTGATCACTGCAACTGGTGATCTCTGTAACTGGTGATCTCTGTAACTGGTGATCACTGTAACTGGTGATCACTGTAACTGATGGTCACTGTAACTGGTGGCCACTGTAACTGGTGGCCACTGTAACGTGTTCACTGTAACGTGTTCACTGTAACTGATGATCACTGTAACTGATGATCACTGTAACTGATGGTCACTGTAATTGATGGTCACTGTAACTGATGGTCACTGTAACTGATGGTCACTGTAACTGGTGATCACTGTAACTGGTGGCCACTGTAACTGATGGCCACTGTAACTGGTGGCCACTGTAACTGGTGATCACTGTAACTGGTGGCCACTGTAACTGATGATCACTGTAACTGGTGATCACTGTAACTGATGGCCACTGGAACCGATGGCCACTGGAACCGATGGCCACTGTAACTGATGGCCACTGTAACTGTTGATCACTGTAACTGATGATCACTGTAACTGATGATCACTGTAACTGATGATCACTGTAACTGATGATCACTGTAACTGATGATCACTGTAACTGATGATCACTGTAATTGATGATCACTGTAACTGGTGATCACTGTAACTGATGGAAACTGTAACTGATGATCACTGTAACTGATGATCACTGTAACTGATGATCACTGTAACTGATGATCACTGTAACTGGTGATCACTGTAACTGACGATCACTGTAACTGTTGGACACTGTAACTGACGATCACTGTAACTGTTGGACACTGTAACTGGTGATCACTGTAACTGGTGATCACTGTAATTGTTGGTCACTGTAAATGGTTATCTCTGTAACTGGTCATCACTGTAACTGTTGATCACTGTAACTGTTGGTCACTGTAACTGATGGCCACTGTAACTGTTGGTCACTGTAACTGGTTAAAGTCGGAGCCTAAGAATAACTCCCCAGAAATAGTTGTGTTATTAGAGTTACACTTGAGTCTGAACCTTAACTCGGCAACGGTCACCTAACATGACGGAGGAGGAGAGGACAAAGAGAGGAGGAGGATGAAGGCTTGATGTAGAGGAGGAAGAGAGGGAAAGGAAGGAGTTCGTATTGGAAGAGAGGAGGAAGAGGAGAAAGTACTGGTGTGGAAGAGAGGAGGAAGAACTAACAGTGTGTGAAAGAGAGGGAGGGAGGCGGAGTACCCAGATAATGGAAGAGGGAGGAGAGCAGCAGTGTGGAGGGAAGGGAGGAAAGAAAGAACAATAGAGAAGATTAAAAATGAGGGAAAGGAGGAAAGAAAGAGGAGAGAGAGGGAAGGAGGTGGTGGTGGTGGTGGGGCGTGGTATAATGGTGCCCACTCCTGGGTGACGAGTGATGCCCAGCCGGGAGGGAGGGGGTGAGGGGAAATGGAAGAAAGGGTGGAGTAGGTAGGGAACAAGGGGAGGGAGAAGGTGGAATAAAGTAAGGGGAGATGAAGGGGAAGAAAGGAGAGTGAAAGGTTGGAGTAGGGGAGGGAAGAGGATATGGGAGGTGACAGGAGGGAAAGGAAGGGGAAAGGGGCGATAGAGAGGAGAGGGAAGAATAAAGGGAAGGGGTGGCTAAGGGGAGGAGTAGGGGAAGGGGTGGTTAAGTGAGGGGAGGGAGTAAGGGGAAGGGGTGGCTAGGGGGAAGGGGAGGGAGGGAAGGACTCAGTCTTGCATGGGCAGGACACTAACAGAGATCCTATTCATGGTGGCCGCCTCCTACCACCCATACCACCTGTCTGTGGCCTTGTCTGTCTGTGTCTTTCCACGAGGATCTGTGAGCTATGGGGAACGGTGGTAGTTGTGGTGCAGGACTGTGATAGAACTGTGGTAGGTGTGTGTGTGTGTGTGTGTGTGTGTGTGTGTGTGTGTGTGTGTGTGTGTGTGTGTGTGTGTGTGTTTATTCGTCTCTGTCATTGTCTGTGTGTCTGTTTAGTCATGTGTGTCATTGTCTGTTTAGTCATATGTGTCATTGTCCTGTTTAGTCTATGTGTCATTGTCTGTTTAGTCATATGTGTCCTTGTCTGTGTTTGTTCTGTTGTATCTTATTTGTTCAGCTGCCTCCTTACTCCTCTATCTCTCTGTGTGTGTTTGTTTGGAGGGGGACGGACTACGAGCACAAAGTTACGAGTTTGTAGTGTGTCGTAGAAATGTTTTTGAAGGAGTTGTAGGAATTATTAATAAGATCTCTTGTTGTTGTCGAGAACGTGTTTCCTCTTGTCACCACCAGGAAGGGGGGGAGGGGTGGGAGTGTTTACACCTGTCACAGCTGAACACCTTCATGGGATAGAGGTGTTATTCTTGTTCTCTCTCTCTCTCTCTCTCTCTCTCTCTCTCTCTCTCTCTCTCTCTCTCTCTCTCTCGTCTGTGTCACATCCAGTTGGAGAAGTAATTTAAAGTTTGTTGATGTCGTCAGCTGATGTTTGTTGATGTCGTCAGCTGATGTTTGTTGATGTCGTCAGGTGATGTTTGTTGATGTCGTCAGGTGATGTTTATTTGATGTCAGGTGATGTTTGTTGATGTCAGGTAGTGTTTGTTGATGTCGTCAGGTGATGTTTGTTGATGTCGTCAGGTGATGTTTGTTGATGTCGTCGGGTGTTGTTGATGTTTGTTGATGTCGTCGGGTGATGTTTGTTGATGTCAGGTGTTTGTTGAGTATCGTCAGGTGATGTTTGTTGATGTCGTCAGGTGATGTTTGTTGATGTCGTCAGGTGATGTTTGTTGATGTCGTCAGCTGATGTTTGTTGATGTCGTCAGGTGATGTTTGTTGATATCGTCGGGTGATGTTTGTTGATGTCGTCAGGTGATGTTTTGTTGATGTCGTCAGGTGATGATGTTTGTTGATGTCAGTTGATGTTTGTTGATGTCGTCAGGTGATGTTTGTTGATGTCTTCGGTGATGTTTGTTGATGTCGTCGGGTGATGTTTGTTGATATCGTCAGGTGATGTTTGTTGATGTCGTTAGGTGATGTTTGTTGATGTCGTCAGGTGATGTTTGTTGATGTCGTCAGCTGATATTTGTTGATGTCGCCAGCTTTGATGTTTGTTGATATGCGCCAACTGTTGATGTTTGTTGATGTCGTCAGGTGATGTTTGTTGATATCAGGTGATGTTTGTTGATGTCGTCAGGTGACCATTGTTGATAATACTCGCTGCCTCGCCTCACCTGTGCTGAACGAAGGTCGAGCAGGTGTGAGAATGAGGCGTCGCTTTTAATGTCTGTTCCTCCTCCTCCCGCTTCCTTATCTTCTTCCTCCCCCACTTCCTTCTCTTTTTCTTTCTCCTCCTCCTCCACTTTTCTTGTTCTCTTCCTCTTCATTATCTTCTTATTCCTCCATCTCTTCTTCTTCTCCTATTCTAGTAGAGGGGAAGAAGGTTGGTAGTGGGTGATGGTGGTAGGTGTGTGAATTTGCACAGGTAGTGGCTCAGGTGTGGTAGTAGTAGTACAGGTTTGTAATAGTGGTAGTAAAGTAATTCAGGTGTGCGGTAGTTAATAATGGTAGTTAAGACTCGTCACTAGATGGCAGTAGCAGATATCGGTTGCCATGTCGTGTTTTGTATTATTATCGAAGTTTAAAGGTTTTATTATGTTAGTAGATGTTCCTTATATGGTGGGGCCTTGTGGTACGGTTTGTACTCGGCCAGCTGATCCAGTCTACTCTCTCTCTCTCTCTCTCTCTCTCTCTCTCTCTCTCTCTCTCTCTCTCTCTCTCTCTCTCTCTCTCTCTCCTAGCTTCCACCACCACCATCATCCACCACCATCATCATCATCATCATCACCACCACCACTAACATCATCACCATCATCCACTACCACCATCATCATCACCACCACCACCATCATCATCATCACCACCACCCTCATCAATCATCACCACCATCATCCTCCTCTATGCACCCGTGATGCCTCGGGTCTGTATGCTCCTGCATCCTCCTCTACTTGACTTGAAGTGGGCCGCTGTTAGCTACACAATTATCTCTCTCTCTCTCTCTCTTTCTTTCTCTTATAGCCTTCATCTCCTCCTATCTCCTATTCATCCCTTTCTCCTCTCTTTCCTCCTTCCTCCTCTTGCTCTTTCACCTCCTCTCTCTCACCTTACCTCACCTATCCATTCATCCTTCTCTTTACTCTTACTTCTTTCCTCATCGTACCTCCCCCTCCTCTCTTCACTCCCTCTCTCCTCACTCCTTCTCTCCTCACCTGTCTCCCCTCACCTGTCTCCCCCCGCGTTAAAGGTATTGTAGTGAGAAAGATCAGCAACGACTGAGACGGTGTGTGTCGCCTCTCTCTCTCTCTCTCTCTCTCTCTCTCTCGTAGATAAAGTCACCCAAATTCTCTTTAATATCCATCGGTAAACATATCCTTAGTCTTCTTCCTACCAATCTTCCTCCTCCCTACCAATCTTCCTCCTCCCTACCACTCTTCCTCCTCCCTACCAATCTTCCTCCTCCCTACCAATCTTCCTCCTCCCTACCAATCTTCCTCCTCCCTACCAATCTTCCTCCTCCCTACCAATCTTCCTCCTCCCTACCACTCTTCCTCCTCCCTACCAATCTTCCTCCTCCTTACCAATCTTCCTCCTCCCTACCACCATTCCTCCTCCCTATCAAAATAATATCAGGTCTTCCCGTCCCACATCGACTTTCATCACACTTCGTCCATCTACCCGGATCAGTCTTCCCCCTCCTATCTTCCCGTAGAACACCCATAGGACCTTCACCTCCCCCTCCCCCTTCTTCCCCTTGATCCGTTCCTAGTCGTTCGTCTTCCGAGTCGTGCTTCAAGGTGTCGTCGATGCTGATGTGGTTCGTTTCGCTGGCTGGCTGGCTCACTGACTCGCACGGTTCACGGGGTCGAAACTAAACGTCGTAGCTGCGTCGTCTCTTGGTATCGTTCTCCGCCCTCAGACACGTTTCAAGGTTTCATAAGGACGGAGGAAACGTCGTGTCGTCGTTACTAAGCTCGTGTCCATCTTGGGTTGCTAAGTACTTTAACCAGGATAGGAGTTGTTTTTTAATCACCATGACACAAACACTCTGAAGCAGCACACAGTTTGAATCACCTGTCGAATCACCTTCACAATCGGTGTATTTCAAAGTTTAAACCACTTCACGGAGCCTCTTAAACTATCATACTGGAAATAGTTTTGAATCACCTGTGGAATTCCTCTTAAATCGGGGCTGTTAAGGAGTTTGAATCACTCGCATCGGTTCATGTTAGGTGAAATCTTCTCCTTCATGGTGATAACGTGTATTGGTGATGACGTCACGGCCAGGCCCAGGGTCAACTGAGCCATGACCTGGGAACATTACAGACCTATTTTTATCCAGTAAGTTCTTTAGTTTTTTTTAGAATTTTGTTATATAACTTTTTAAAGAAATTACTTGACCCTTTTCTTAAGTTTGGTAAAGTTGGTGAAAAATATTATATACTTCACTTTTATTTTTACTTGCGATTTTTTTTAAATGTGTGTATCAGGGGTGACACCTTCATTCCCCCCTCTCCCTTACACACCTCTACCCTGCCTCAACACCACCTCTCCCCCACCCCAGCTCCTCTCCTGCCCCAACACCTCACCCCAGCCCGCCCTCTCTTACCTCCTCCTAAATTTCTTCAATTTCCGAACTATAACTTCCTTCCCCCACCATTAATCTTCTTTCACCCCTCCTTTCTCTTTCTGCCCTCTACACCTCTACTACTTCACCCTCTACTATGCCCCTACACCCTCCACTATGCCCCCTACACCCTCTACTGCCCCTCACCCTCTACTAACCCTACTGTGCCCCCTCTACCCCCTACACCCTCTACTATGCCCCTATATCTCCCTCCCCTGCCATCTCCCCTACCGGCGAGTGTGGGGAACACAGTGGGTGCCAGAGGGGAAAGTGGTTCAGGAAAATAAACTTTGTGGGGTGGCTTGATGTTGAGGTGTAGCCGCGCCCACCGCCCACCCTAGCTAGCCGCTCACGCCCACCCACCCACCCACTCTAGTCCCCTGCATCCTAGCTGTACACTCTCATCTTTACACCCCTAGCCCGCCCACCCTAGATACTCTTCTTGGTTATCCAGCACCACCCCCGTCTCTCTCTCTCTCTCTCTCTCTCTCTCTCTCTCTCTCTCTCTCGATTATCAACACATCCTTCCAGGGCTTCCCCCCCACCCTAACCCACCCTCTCTTTTTTCCTTTCTCCCCTAGCACCTTTCCCTGTCTCCCACCACCACCTCTCTCCCACCACAACCACCACCTCTCTCCCACCACCACCACCACCACCTCTCTCCCACCACCACCACCTCTCCCACCACACCACCACTTCTCTCCCACCACACAACCACCTCTCTCCCACCACCACCTCTCTCCCACTACAACCACCACCTCTCTCCCACCACAACCACCACCTCTCTCCCACCACAACCACCACCTCTCACCACCTAACTTGACGAGGAGAGGGAGGGGGGAGGTTGACGACCGGATCCACCAGGCCGTCGCTGCTTGTATCTCCTCAGGGCAACACGACCACACCTGCCCTGGCTCCTGATGGCGGGGATTATTGGGTAGGACTCTTCATTGGGTAGAAGGACTCGGCAGGATCTCTCGGGGCGCCGGAGGTCCTTGACAGCGGTGTCCCTCGTGTCCGTCTGATAACATGAAGTGTGAGGTTTATCTGAGCCTCGAGGTGATGGTGGTGACGCTATGTTGTTCTTGTGTCTGGGAGAGAGAGAGAGAGAGAGAGAGAGAGAGACCCTGCAGTGTATCACAGTAATGGTGGTAGGAGGAGGCGGCAGCGGCTGGGCGGCCCCCTTGGTGGAGATGGTGACCCTGGTGGTGATGGTGGCCCTGGTGGTGGAGGAGTTGGTGGCCCTGGTGGTGGTGGTGGTGGTGGCCCTGGTGGTGGTGGACCCTGGTGGTGGTGGAGATGGTGGCTCTGGTGGTGGTGGTGATGGAGATGGTGACCCTGGTGGTGGTGGAGATGGTGGTGGTGCCTCTACCTACAAGTTGTGTTACGTCTCTCAATTATATCTCTCAGCCGCCCCTCCCCTCATGTTCCTCTCACCTTTGCTAGACCAGACCCTACACACAACCCTCCCCCCCCCCTCTCTCTCTTTCTCTCTCTCTCTCTCTCTCAGGAAGAAGTTGAAAAGAAGAGGAAGGAAGTGAGAGGGAGAGGAAGAGAGGGGGGGGGTGAGAGGTCATTCTTTGGTGCCGCTTGAGGGGGGGGAAGGGGTAAAGGTGTCTACGGTAGGTTTAGAGGTGATGGGGTAGAAGGGTGGTGGTAGTTGTGGTAGGCAGATAGATGGGTAATGGTGGTGGTAATTGTGGTAGGCAGATGGAAGAGGGTGACGGTATAGTGGTGATGGTAGTAGTTGTGGCGAGAGTGAGGGGCATATGGTTGTTGTAGTGGGTAGTTTTGGTTAACGATGGTGGTAGTAGAAAAACAAAGAGGTATATACAACATAGTTCTAAAATTAACCTATAAGAAAATATTCATATCCTTGGAATGGTAAACAGTGTGTAGACTCCAGCCTTCTAAACTACACAACAAGTTTGACGAGGTCTTATACACTAGATGTTATTCATTGTTATACATTATGTTCATTAATTGCTGGGACTTGTACGTGCTGGTTCTAATTAACATTATACAGGTAAGGTTTTATATTACCTGGCCATTGATCCGCGTTCAGAAATAACAGAAGGTAATGGTATAATGATATACTCCAACTGTGATATACTGTACCGGGTATAGTAGTTGACCAGATCTATACTGTATACCTTCAGTGACTGGCAGCTCAGGGCTCGTATAGTGTATTGTTCTTGGTATATAACAGATCAATTGTATGTTACAGGTGTACAATATTTGTATTTTATCTTTATTTAAATTATAAACTTATTAAACTTCAGATTTTGTTTATATCATAGTTTTAACTTGTGTAGTTCCGAGCGGCTATACACGGCTTAGACCTGGAGTATACGTGGTAATCATACATATATGTTGTGTACATTTATATGGTATTCATAGTTAGTGCCCTATAGAGGAGTATATATATATGAGAGTCACTTACTTCAATAAACTTGTAGTTAATTAAGTTCTAAAGCCTTTTATATTAAGTCTAATTAATTCACTCGGCAACAGATTTAAACAAATTCCCGTAACATGGTTGAGAGCAGCTAACTTTCGGTAATTTTAAGGCTGATCAAATCTGACAAAAAAAAATTCTCTGGCACATTTAGTTTATTTGTTATAAAAAATATTTTAAATACTTTTTCCCACGTCATCACTAAAAATCAATGAAGAATGAAAAGAATCATAAGAAGACAACAAGTGTTAAATCAGCCACTGTATTGGAATTTGTTATTTTATTTCATCCTTTTATGTGTTGTGTTGTCCTCCGAGTGTAAACACCAGCAATAGTCCCCCATCATGGCAGGATCCCACCTACCCCGGCACCTTTCCTCCACACGTCTAATGTCCTGGTGATATCACTCTCCCTGTTCATCACTAACCGACCCCAGATTCACAGGGTCCAAGTGCGAGTGTAGGAGGTGGACTTTAAGGGACATCCTGCATCTTAAGTTGTTGTAGTTGTTTAAGAGTTCCTCTACAAGTTGGCAATAGTTTTCCTCCTCCTTGTGTCCAAGAAACCCCTTGACTACAGATGTGAAGGATTTCCATGCAGCGAGCTCATTTTCATTCAGTTTGTTTTCAAAGTCGTCATCACGAAGTAACTTTCTTATCTGTGGGCCAACAAAGATACCCTCTTTGACTTTAGCATCACTGAGCTGTGAGAATTTTCCCCTCAAGTACACAAACCCATCACCTTGTTTGTCCATAGCCTTCACACAATTCTTCATTAGTCTCAGCTTAATGTGTTAAGGAAGTAGAAGTACATCGTTTGGGTCTACCAAGGGAGTATATTTAACCTTGCTTATTCCTGGAACAAACTCCTCTCTCTCTGGCCAGTCCTTTGTGTTGTAGTGTTTTTCTGTTGCTCTGCTGTCCCATAAACACAAAAAACCAGCAATATTTCGTGACCCCTCCTTGAAGGCCGGGTAGAAGGGCTATACCCTTCAAATCGCCGCAGATCCGCCATCTATACTCCTTGTATTTAATAGCGGTCAGTATTTTCTCCATACTATCATACGTTTCCTTCAACCCTACAGGAGTGCTACTGGTACTGAGGCTTCTGGTTCCATTATGCGACACTACTGCCTTCAAACTAAACTTGGAGGAATCTATAAAAGCCGCCATTCCTTTGGGTCATGTTTTTCTCCCAGCTCTGACATCAGTCCATCATTACACACACAGAGGGAATCCTGCAGACTGTACAATGAAGATAATGTAATATTTCTTTTTCTAACAACAGAAATTCTTGTCTGTTTCGCTAGCAAGTTCCGTTCCTGCAGTCTTGATGCTAAAAGTTCCGCCTGCTGTCATTATAGAAGGAGATCACGCACAAGATCATTAAGTTCACTTTGTTCTATAATATGTGGCTCATTGGCAGTCTGGTCAATGAAAGGAGGACCATGGGAAGATTCTGGGATTTCTTCCTCAATTTCCTCATCCCAAGTTGAGAGCTCTTCCAAATTAGTCGGTGGTGTAGGCATGGGGAGGCCTTCTCCGTGAGGGACGGGCCTTGTTGCTGAAGGTACATTTGGAGACTCAATTTGGTGAATTAACACAGCATCGGCGTTGTATTCTCTCCATTCTCCTATTCAGTATTGCTAACCATACATTTAATATATCCCTACCAACACAAGTACGTATCTTATATTCCTACACTACATATATTATAAAAATGTTACGTGACTGACATTTTTTTATTGCCATATTTGAAATCAGCCCAAAATACTAAAGTACAGCGTATTTGATCCTTGTTACCGAACCTTGCCAACTAGTGTAACAAGTCTTATGTTGTACAGTGAAACCCCCATTTAACGGACTGTATGGGAGAGTTTTGTCCGTTATATCGAGGTATATTATATTTAAAACCTTTATATAACGGACTCTACCTGTTAGATTGATGTCCGTTAAATGGAGGCTTTACTGTATGCGTAGGGAAAAAAATTACAAACTTGGGGAAAAAATCCGTAAAAAAAGAAGGAAAAACCTTAAGAGTTGTTGTATTTCGGGCAGGTATGGTAATGTGTGGGTGAAGAACATGTTACGACCCCTCTGCTACTAGTTCCGGGGGGTCGTCTGGTCGTTCTTGGTGCCGGGATGTGCTGTTACTGTGTCTGTCTCCCCAATTATCCCATCGCCCCCCAAATTCTCTGTCTAAACACGCAGAATGTCGACTTAAGTGGGTAGAATGTGTACTTTAAACGGGTCTTACTCCCTGAAGTAGGTGTGTCTGGGGGAGAGCGTTTAGTGGGTCCCCGGTAGGCTCTCTCACCTGTGGAGACTTGGGGGTGTGTGACGAGGGATACCAGGTGTGTGTGTGTGTGTGTGTGTTTTATTATTCCTGGAGGGGGGGAGTGAATGTTTGTGTGTGTGAGGGGGTGAAGTAAGGAATGAATGAGGGGGTGAAGTAAGGAATGAATGAGAAGTGAAGGAATCAATGAGTGAGGGTGAAGTAAGGAATGAATGAGGGAGTGAAGGAATGAATGAGGAGGTGAAGTAAGGAATGAATGGAATAAGTGGGGAAGGTAGTGAATGAAGTATGTAGGTGGGTGGTGGGGGGGTGGTGGTTATCACAGGAAGTAAACACGAGGGGGGGGGGACCGCACCCACTCCATGTATTTTATCCTCTGACCCAGAATTTATATTTACACCCATACGTACTCACACACTCACTCACACACTCGCTCACTCACTCACTCGCTCACTCACACACTCGCGCTCTCACTCAAGTCACTCATAACCTCATTCACTCACTCACTCAAGCTCATGTTATTAATCTCTGGGCACACAACATGAAGAAGATTTGCCATGCTTGTCACTATCACTGCGACAGAGAGAGAGAGAGAGAGAGAGAGACTTTGGATGAAAATTTTGAGCCGGAGCACCATCATCATTATTATTATTATCGTCATCATTATCATCATTATCATCATCATCGTTATCCCTTTTCCTTAACCAACTTTCTTTTCATAATAAGACTTTTTTCCTCTCAGGGATTTATTTGTATAATCTCCTGCCACCTTTTTCCTGTAAACTTCATGCGATTTCCCTGCCATCACCAGTTTTTCCCCTAACTTTCACCTTTTATTCCCAACATCATCATTCTTTCCTGAACATCGCTTATTTTTTTTTTTACCCTCGCATAATAGTTCCCCCTAACCTCACCCATTTTCCCCCTAACCTCACCCAATTCCCCCTAACCTTACCCATTTTTCCCTAACTTTACCCATTTTTCCCTGACATTAGCCATTTTCTCCCTGACATCACTCTTTGCTTACTAACATTGCCTTGCCCCCCCTCCCCACCCCTTTAATGGTCACCCCTTCCCCCTTATCTAGAGTGGGTGAGGGAGGATGGGCAGTCACACCCACACACCACTCAGGGTGAGAGTGGGGGAGGGGTGGTAGGTGGGGGGGAGTGAGATAACGTAAGGAGTGGGGGAAATGCCCTATGTGCAGGGAAGGGGGAGGGAGGAAGAGAGAGAATGAGGGAGGGGAAAAAGGGAGGGAGAGATGTGATAAGGAAGGGAGAGTGAAAGATGAGGGAGGAAGGAAGAGAGAAAGAGGGAGAGGAGGAGATAAGAAAGAAAAATGTATAAGGAAGAGAGGAAGAAAAGGTAGGAATAAAGGAGAAGAGAGAGAGGGATAAGAGTCAAAGGTAGAGATAAAGAGAGAGAGAGAGAGAGAGGATAAGTGACGATGTAAAAAGAGAGAGAGAGAAAGAAAGATTGGAAGAGAGAAGAGTCGAAGGTAGGGAGAGAGAGGAGACGAAGGGAGACTGACTCAGTAACTTATTCAGCCACCCATGAAAGCCAAGCGACCATCCATCTATCAATCTATCCACCTCAATCCACCCACTCATCCACCCATCCACCTAACTCCTCCATCCATCCATCCACTCATCCACCCATCCACCTAACTCCTCCATCCATCCATCCACTCATCCACCCATCCACCTAACTCCTCCATCCATCCACCTAACTCCTCCATCCATCCATCCACCTAACTCCTCCATCCATCCATCCACCCATCCACCTAACTCCTCCATCCACTCATCCACCCACCCACCACCCTAACTCCTCCATCCACCCACCCACCCACCTAACTCCTCCATCCACCCATCCACCTAACTCCTCCATCCATCCACCAGACCGGCCTCTAGTATAAAGCTGACTAATACAACCCACCCCCCCCCACCTCTCTCACCTTAAAAAGAGAATGAATGACTAAAAAGGAAAAAAATTGTATTGATGTTTTGAGAACTCAGGTTCCGATAACTGTCAAGAGAAACTACTGAAGATAGAGAGCGTCTTATTTCGCCCTCACGCTGTATACAAGGCCAAGCACTCCGTCCCCCCTACCCTTTTAGTTCTGTCAAACAGAGAAAACCTCATTAGTAATGTCGAGGTAGGGAACGAACTTGCAAAAAACAGCGATCAATGATTCCCAACATGACTTCACAAGCGGGCGTTCATGTCTAACTAATCTATTAACATTCTTTTCATCAGTTTTAGAATCGGTGGACGAGGGGCACAATTATGATGTGGTATATATCGACTTTAGCAAAGCCTTCGACAGAGTCCCCCACGAAAGACTAATTAGAAAGGTAGAAGCGCATGGCATCAAAGGTAATATCCTTAAATGGATTTAGGTGTAATGATAAGTAGGAATCTTAAGCCAAGTAAACAATGTGTTTTTGCTCGTAACAAGGCTAATAAAGTACTTGGGTTCATACAAAGGAGTGTTAGTTACAAGACTAGCGAGGTCATCCTAAAACTATATCTTACGCTCGTGAGACCCCACTTGGATTACGCAGTTCAGTTCTGGTCACCGTATTACAGAATGGATATAGAATCCTTGGAAAGAATTCAGAGGAGAATGACAAGACTAATCCCGGGCATTAGGAACCTTGAGTATAGAGACAGGTTAAAGCATCTTAATTTGCACTCCCTCGAGAGACGTAGAGCGAGGGGCGACCTGATAGAGGTGTATAAATGTAAGTCAGGGCTGAACTATCCAACTAGGAGCGAACTCGTAACAATGGTTTTAAATTGGACAAATTTAGATTTAGGCGCGAAATAGGTAAACATTGGTTTGGGAATAGAATAGTGGACGAGTGGAACAAGTTACCAAATATCATCATTAACTCGAATACGCTGGATAGCTACAAACATAGGTTGGACGGATATACTGTATAAGCAATAGGTGTTGGGTGTAAATGGGACTGTCCAGTATGGGCCATTAGGTCCGCTGCAGTTTCCTCCATTCTTATATTGTCCCCCCCTCCCCCTCCCCCTCTCCTCCCCTACCTCCACCACCCCTGCACCCCCCCCCCCTACACATTACCTGCAGGATTTATCACAAAAATGTTAACTTAGATTAATGAAACTTTACTCACCTATTTTGGATTGATATTTTTCTGATTATTTTTTTCGATTTTTTCTCTTTCCTTTCTTCCTCTCTTTCCCTCCTCTTTCTCCCCCTCTTCTCCAATTTTCTCTCACCCCTGTTTCTTTATCCCTTCATTCATCCCCTCTTTCTTCCCCCTCTTCCCTCCCTTCATTCACTCCCATCTTCTTCCACCTCTTCCTTCCCTTTTCCCTCTCCCCCGTTGGCCTCGATGGTTTGGTCGACAAATCCTCCGCGGCACAGGAAATAGGATGATGGCAGACCTTGTTATTTCCCGCTTGTTGCTACACGTATCCAGGTGTCTCCTCAGTGCGACTTACCTGTTCCTCCAGTTGGAATATTTCACAAGAATACTCATATGTTCCTAGATGCCACAATTGACTGGAATATTCATGGGTTGTAAAAAGTGAAGATATTCCAGCACCGATATTCCAGAATACGTGAAATATTCCCATACCAACAGCAGTATTCACACACACACACACACACCAGAAACGACAAAAGGTTGAGAGAACAGCAATATGGCGGTAGGTATCATGTGACCCAGTCCTAACCTAACCCAACCCTAACCCAGTCTTAACCTAACCCAGTCCTAACCTAACCCAGTCCTAACCTAACCCAACCCTAACCCAGTCTTAACCTAACCCAGTCCTATCCTAACCCAACCCTAACCTAACCCAATCCTAACTTAACAATAAAGACTGTGGCAGGGGGTTCCAATCCCATACCCTACCAATGTTAACAGTTTAGTAGATTAGTAGTACTTGGAAGTGTGCAGCCTGCCGGACACCTCCCCCCCTCCACACCTCCACGTCCCCCTCCTCCCCCTCACCTTCCCTCCTCCACTACCTCCTCCTCCTCCACCTCCCTCCTCCACCTCCCTCCTCCTCCTCCCTCCTCCTCCACCTCCCTCCTCCCTCCACCTCCCCCTCCTCCTCCTCCTCCACCTCCCCCTCCCCCTCCTACCCCCTTCCACGGATCACTGAAGCATATCTGAACATCGCTGAGCCATACCGTACAAGGTGGAGTTACCCCCCTGAACCTTACCTGGCCTGTGTTCAAGGGGATCTTTTGTTACTCTGGGGAGGGAGGGGTTAGGGGGAGAGAGGGGTTAGAAGTGGTAAAGGGTTAGGGGTTAAGGTTAGGGGGTAGTTAAGGTGGTAGGAAGATTTAAATGTTTGTGTGTTTTTTTTAGAAATTCTTATTATTTGATCTTGTTGAGGGTGTGTGTGTGTGTGCGTGTGTGTGTAGTGTGTTTTATGTGTGTGTTTTTCTCTGGTGTTTATTTGGAGGTGTGAATGTTGTGGGTCATATCTCTCTCTCTCTCTCTATCTCTCTCTCTCTCTCTCTCTCTCTCTCTCTCTCTCACCAGTACATATAGGAGTATAATACTTATCCCTTGTCTTCTCCTTGTGTTCCCAGGTAAGGTGAGGCCAGACGACAGGTACTGAGAGCCACACAGGTTGTCAGAGGGTGAGAGATACAGGTGGGATAGCCCGAGTTACCTGCCCTCCCTCCTCACTCACTGCCACGCCTCACTCCTAAGTCCACAGGTTGAGTCTTTGATATGAGTTCACAGGTTGAGTCCTTGATCTGAGTTCACAGGTTGAGTCCTTGATCTGAGTCCATAATCTAAGTCTACTGGTTTAGTCCTTGATCTAAGTCTACTGGTTTAGTCCTTAATCTAAGTCTACTGGTTGAGTCCTTGATCTAAGTCTACTGGTTTAGTCCTTAATCTAAGTCTGCTGGTTGAGTCCTTGATCTGAGTCCATAATCTAAGTCTACTGGTTTAGTCCTTGATCTAAGTCTACTGGTTGAGTCCTTGATCTGAGTCCGCAGGTTGAGTCCTTGATTTAGATTAAGTCGTCAGTCTAACTCCTGGATCTTAACACGTACGCCAGACGCTGCTGACTGCTCGTGCTGTCGCTTGTGGTTTTTTTTTTGTCTTGGGGATCTTAAACTGCCACCAGACGTCCTTCATTTGTCTCTTAGGCGGCTTGAACCAGGGTGATGGTGAGGGGTGATGGTGGGGGGTGATGTGATGGTGAAGGGTGATAGTGATGGGGTGGTGGTGGTGTAGATGGTGGGGGTGATGGTATAGGTAGTGATGGGGTGGTGGTGTAGGTAGTGATGGGGTGGTGGTGGTGTTGATGGTGGTGATGGTGTTGGTGTAGGTCGGGGTTGTGGTGGTGTGTTGGGGTGGCGATATAGGTAATGGTTGTGGAGAGGAAGGGTGGTGGTGGGGGTTGGTTGTGGTGGGGGTGGTTATAATAGTGGAGGGGGAGAATGGTGGTGTAGGTGATGGGGAAGGGTGGTGATATAGATGGTGATGGCGTAGGTAATAATGGGGGTAGTGGTTGTGGTGGAGGAGTGTGGTGATGATGATGCCAGTGATTCCTGCTGAAGAGTGGTGGTGGTGGTCGTTGGGAATGGCAGTGATGTTTATGGTGGTAATGATGGTGGTGGATGGTGGGGCAAGTTATGGTTGGTGGTGTGTGTGTGTGTGTGTGTAATGATCAGCATGCTCGCCTCACAAGCGAGTGAACCCGGGTTCGATCCCCGGCAGGATGAAACTATGGGCAAGTTACTTTACGCCATTTGCCTCTGTCTACCCACCAGTTATTGGGGACCTGGATGTTAATCGATTTGCGGATCGTGTTCTGGGATAATGGTTAGCCAGTGCAGTTGGCGAGTTGTCCGGTCTTCTCGGACTATTCCTTGACACTGGGTCTTGCAGCTCGTTAACTTAGGGTGTGGTTGTTGTGTTGGCGACAGCTTCTACACCTTAAACAAATTCTCACCTAGGTGGCCCTTGGGCTGGCCATCCTTGTTACACGAGGGGCAACCATTATTATTATATTAAGTGTGTGTGTGGGGCGTCAGTTGTTATGGTAATAGGGAAGTTTGTGATGTAGTGACGGTGGCTGTGGTAGGGTAGGGCGTGTGGGTGGGCAGTGAGCGACATTGGTGGAGGGAGGGAGTGGAACCCGGGGAGGATTATGTTAATGTAGTGGGTCGTAGGGGTCACAATGCCTCCCCTGTTCTCCCCGCATCATGCTGGGGAGGGGAGGAGACTGGGGGGGGCGAGTTTTGGGAGGAGGAGATGAGGGAAGGGGAAGGGGGGAGTCAGAGGGAGGTAGATGGGGGGAAGGTATAGGGGGTGGTCAAAAGGGGAGGGGAAGGAAGAAGGGAAGGGGGAAGAAGGGAAGGGTAGAAAGGGGAAAGGGAAGGAGGGATGGTTAGAAACATTTCGATTGTGGTGATGGTAGTCGTGATGATGGTAGTTGCGGTGATGGTAGTCGTGGTGGTAGTGGTTGTGATGATGGTAGTCGTGGTGATAGTGGTTGTGATGATGGTAGTCGTGGTGATAGTGGTTGTGATGATGGTAGTCGGGGTGATAGTGGTTGTGATGATGGTGGTCGTGGTGATAGTGGTTGTGATGATGGTAGTCGTGGTGATAGTGGTTGTGATGATGTTAGTCGTGGTGATAGTGGTTGTGATGATGTGGTAGTCAGGGGTGATGGTGGATTTGTGATGATGGTAGTCGGGGTGATAGTGGTTGTGATGATGGTAGTCGTGGTGGTGGTGGTTTGTGATGGTAGTCGTGATGGTGGTAGTTGCGGTGATGGTAGTCGTGGTGATAGTGGTTGTGATGATGGTAGTCGTGGTGATAGTGGTTGTGATGATGGTAGTCGTGGTGATAGTGGTTGTGGTGTTATGGCGATGGACGGGATAAGCGATCTAGCGAGAGTAATGGTGGTAGTGGATTGTGGTAGTAGATTGTGGTAGCGATAGAGGGATAGATAATTGACTTACACCACATTTGGCGAGGGGGGAGAGGGAAGAGTCGATGATAGAGGAGGGGAGAAGAGGAAAAGTAATAAAGGGGGGGAGATGAAAGGGAGATAGATTGCATAGAGAAGAGGTTATGGATTGACAAGATAGCTCTCTCTCTCTCTCTCTCTCTCTCTCTCAGGCCAGGTAACCTCCAACATTTTCACTCTGGTAACACCCCACCTCCCCTATCCTTACACCCCCCTTTCCCCCAACCCCCTTGCACACTTTCTTTAGCCCCTTACACCTGCCACCTCTTACCCCTACCCCTTACACCTCTTACCCCCTACCTCCCACCTCTTACCCCCTACCCCTTACACTCCCTAACACCCCCTACCCACCACCCCTACCCCCTTGCCTCTACCCCACCCCTACCCCTCCCTCTCCCTCTCACCCCCTACACCTCCCTCTCCCCACCCCCCTACCCCTCCTCCTCTCACCCCCTACCCCTCCCTCCCCTCCCCTCCCACCCCTCTCCTCCTCACCCCCCTCTCCTCTCACCCCCTCACCCCCTCAGCCTGTTTAGTACAACCTCCTCAGGCTTCGTACACAAGTAAACACCAGAAGATGTTTGTTTTTGTCGTGTTTTTGTTTTGTTGTTTACATCGCCAGCTTCAGTGTTTTAACCCCCTTGAGTACGTTGTTATCTCTCTTGAGTACAGTGAATTGCCCCATTTGAGTATTATTATTATTTTTGATCCCTTGAGTACAATATTATATCTCTAAGTACTCTGAATTGGCCCATTTGAGTATTATTATTTTTGACCCTTTGAATACGGTGTTATTTCTTTGATTACATTAAACTAGGTCAGTGTGTATGTTGACCTCTTGAGTACGTACATTGTCTATATCTCTGAGTACTGTACAGTGATTTATTTAACCGGTTGAGTTAAATATTTTGACCCCTTGAGTACGATGCCTTTACCCTGATTACAGTGAATTAGCCCGTTGAGTATGATTATCCTGAACTCTTGAGTACAATCTTATCACCCTGAGTACAATGATCGAGATATGTTGAGTACTGTGCCATCGTCTCCTGAGTACAATGACTTGGACTATTTTAATGCGGTGACACTACCCTGGGTAAGGTGACACTGTACTCATGTGTTAAGTCATCGTACTCCAAAGATATTGACAGAAGGGGAGACAGACAGACAAGTATACAGAGAAAGACAGACGGACAAAGAAAGACAGGCAGAGAGAGAGAGAGAGAGAGAGAGGGAGGTTTTTTTATAGTCGTGGTCACTGTAGAGAGGTCATGTTAAGTCATTGTAGAGAGGTCATGATAGGTCACTAGAGAGGTCATGATATGTCACTGTAGAGAGGTCATGATAGGTCACTGTAGAGAGGTCATGATAGGTCACTGTAGAGAGGTCATGATAGGTCACTGTAGAGAGGTCATGATAGGTCACTGTAGAGAGGTCATGATAGGTCACTGTAGAGAGGTCAGATAGGTCACTGTAGAGAGGCATGATAGGTCACTGTAGAGAGGTCATGATGGGTCACTGTAGAGAGGTCAGATAGGTCACTAGAGAGGTCATGATATGTCACTGTAAGAGGTCATGATAGGTCATGTAGAGATCATGATAGGTCACTGTAGAGAGGTCATGATAGGTCACTGTAGAGAGGCTGATAGGTCACTGTAGAGAGGTCATGATAGGTCACTGTAGAGAGGTCATGATAGGTCACTGTCTACCGGAATGTACTGAGATTTTTTCCGGCAGACAGACAGACAGACACAGACGACGCTGGACACGTGCTAGTCACGGTCTTGTCGTTTCACCCCCAAAAATATATTTATGGTATTAATGGTTGGGAGGTGTGTTTTGTGTGTGTGTGTGTGTGTGTGTGTCCAAATCATCATGGTCACCACGGGTCCCTCCCTGATTTAGCGCCCTGTCAGTTGGTGGTGGTGGGCGATCACTCCACCCACCCCCACCCACCCAGGAAGAGACCATAATACGTGTGGGTTCCTCTATCTTGTACCTTTTGTTGCACTAAGTCTGGCTAGTGTGGAGGGACGCTGCTCTCTCTCTCTTCTCTCTCTCTCTCTCTCTCTCTACCACAACACACACACACACACACACACAGGGTCTGAATGCACGTAAGTATGAGTCTTGTAAACCTGACTAGACCTATAGTTATGATTACACACCTGAATACACCTGCACAACAGATGTGGGGGCGATAGGGGTGACTTGTTCCAGGGAGGGGAAGGTGACTTGTTCCAGGGAGGGGAGGGTGGTTCCAGGAGGGGGGAGGTGTTGAGAGAGAGAGAGAGAATTAAAACACTAAAAATATAACGCATCTGCACTTCACCTTGTTTCCTTCCCCCAACGCGTTCTGTTCTTCATCCTGTTCGTTCTCTTCCTCCTCCTGCGTTCTCATTTTTTTCCGGCGTGTTCTCGAATGGTTCTCATTAATCATCTCCCCACTGACATCCCCACTCGCCTTCATTCGCGTTCTCTCCTTCTCCTTTGTGCTTCTCTTCCTCCCCTGCTGTGTTTCCTCCTTCTCCTCGAGTTCTCTCCTTCCTTCTCCTCCTCTGTCTCCTCTCCTCCTGGTTCGTTCTCATGGTAGGTCCTGGTGCGTTCATTGTGGTGTAGGGGCTCGTTTACTCTGGTCGATAAATGACATTATTTTTCGGGAAGGAGTTGTCGAGAACTCCCATTATCTTGACGGCGTTCAGTGGCCCGTGAGTCCTTACGATATTGTGTTGTGAACGTTTAATATCTGGTGAACGCTTATACGGTGTCCTGAACGTTTATTATCTTGTGAACGTTTTTTCGTGGACTTTTATTTTCTTGAACGTTTTTAGTGAACGTTTATTATCTTGTGAACGTTTTTTGAACCTTTATTATCTTGTGAACGATTTATCTAGAACGTTTTTTAGTGAACGTTTATTATCTTGTGAACTTTATAATCCTGAACGTTCATTATAACCTCCTCCTTCCTCCCCTTTTTTAGCCCTGCCTTCCATCTATTCTTTTCTTTTCTTCTCCCTCTTCTCATCTCTTTTCTTTCTCTCTTGTCTCTCCTCCTCCATTACTTCCACCACCAGAGACACACAGATGAAGAGAGACATCTCCCAAAGTCTCAAAACACCAAATTATTATAATTTGTCTCTGTGACGGAGGAGAAAATTACCATATCTCGGGTAGAGTTTCAGAGCTATTTGTTCGCCATTTTGATTAGCTGATCAAGTGGTCTACAGTCTGGAGAAAGTCGGAGTGCTGTGGATTCAGTCGGATGGCACTGATTCTGAGTCAGGATGGCACTGACTTAAAGTCGGGATGGCACTGATTCTAAAGTCGATGGCACTGATTCTAAGTCAGGATGGCATTGATTCTAAAGTCGGGATGGCAACTGATTCTGTCAGGATGAGCACTGATTCTAAAGTCGGGATGGCACTGATTATAAGTCGGCATGGCACTGATTCTAAGTCGGCGGCACTGATTCTAAGTCGGATAGCACTGATTCTGTCGGATGGCACTGACTCTAAGCTTCCACAGCACGACAGTCGGCATGGCACTGATTCTAAGTCGGCATGGCACTTGATTCTGAAGTCGCTGGCACTGATTTCAAAGTCAATGCACCTGATTCTGGGTCAGCGGCACTGATTCTAAAGTCGGATGGCACTGATTATAAGTCGTAGTAACTGATTCTAAGTCGGCATGGCACTGATTCTAAGTCGTATGTGGCACTGATCTCAAAGTCGATGGCACTGATTCTAAAGTCGGATGGCACTGATTATAAAGTCAGGATGGCACTGATTATAAGTCGGGGTGGCACTGATTCAAGTGGATGGCACTGATTCTAAGTCGTCGACAAATAATCCATCACCATCGGAAATACACAGAAGTGCCTACGGTCGAGTCTCACATCATTGGGAGTCATAGGCTACCTGACACCTCCTGTTATTAACTTGAACCTAACGGTATCTGTTAGATGTATTACTGTTGGTCTCTTTAGGGGAAAATTGATTAATCCTCCTCCTCCTTTTCCTCCTCCTTCCCTTTTTTCTCTCTCCTCCTTTTCTTCTTTTCCTCTTCCTCCCTTACTTTTTCCTCTCCTCCCCTCATCTCCTGGTCTCTTTTTCTCTCCCAGGATGGACGAGGAGGAGACTGTTAGATTCAGCCCAACGTTTATCTCAACCTCAATGACTGGGAAAAAGAATATACAGAGTGTGCTGCTCTGCCATGATGCGGAAAGTGTCGTACTGAGTACATCAATCCTCTCCCTCTTTACCCCCTCTTTCCTTCCTCATCCTCCTCCTCCCTATCATCCTCCCCATCCGCCCTAGAAATACAGAAATTGAGGTTTTTGTGTTTTTTCCTTTTTTTATCTTCCTTTTCTTTCTTTCTCGTCCCGTTTTTTCTGTTGAGAATTCTGTGTTATTTCATTCTTTTGTCTTTTGTGTTTTTATTTTGTATTTAAACTTGCGTGATAATTTTTCAACTAATTTCTATGATTTTTATTTTCTTCAGTTTATAATTTTATTGTGTTTATTATTATTTGTTTTAAAATTACAATTGCGGATTTTATTGTGACTTGTTTTTTTATATTGTTATCATAAGTTGCCATGTACGTTTTAAGACGGTATTTTATTTATTTTTATTTTGGCATATCAGTAAATTATTAATATATGGTTGTTTAATCCTCTCTCTCTCTCACTCTCTTCACGGAGGATATCATGTAGGTGCGACCGTCTTGCTCAACAAAGGCCGTCACCATCATAGTCTTCGCCATCCCCACCTGTCCTGCGCGGGACATGACTTAGCTGAGGAGTTGAACCCACGCTCAAAGTTTCGAACTTTAAAATATGTTTGAATCTTAAAATGGGGCTTCGAGTCTTTAAAATGGGGGTTTGAATCTTCAAATGAGGCTTCGAATCTTTAAATGGGATTGAATCTTTAAATTGGGGTTTCGAATCTTTAAATGGGTTTTGAATCATTAAAGGGGTTTCAATCATTAAATGGGATTTCGAATCTTAAAATAGTGCTTCAAGTATTCAAATTTGGGAATCGAGCCTATAAATTGAAGTTCGAATATTCAAACCGGTGCTTGAATCCTTCAAACAAATATAAAGAATCTTTTTT
>NW_024741443.1:0-22714 GCF_018991925.1 Homarus americanus
CCTTGCCCGTCTGTAGTATAAGCGAGGCAAGTTCAGGCGCTCCAATCTCTCAGGGTAGCTGAGGTGCCGAAGTGCAGGCACCAGTCTGGTGGCCCTCCTTTGAACATTTTCAACCAACTGACAGTCCCTAGCATATCTCGGGGACCAAACTGGGTGACAGTACTCCAGATGGAGAAGCACTTCACTCTTAAAGATCGTTACGAGGGATGGACCGTCTAGATATCTGAACGACCTTCTTATAAGACCTAATAATTTATTTGCCTGATTTACCTTCTTCTCGCAATGGCCTGAGAACTTCAGCTCATTGTCAACATACACACCTAGGTCCTTCTCACATTCAGTCTCAAATAGTGCAGTTTCTTCATCCTGTTGGGACATATGATAATTATGATACGCCTCCTTACCGTTGGTACGCCCCAGGTGCATCCTCTTACACTTCGTGACATTGAATCTCAGCAGCCATTTCTTCGACCATTCTTGGAGCCCACAGAGGTCCTTCTGCAGCTCTTCACAGTTCGCGTGGTTCTTAATTTCCCGAAATAACTTGGCGTTATCGGCAAACATTTGTATGGAGGAGTGTACAACGTCAGGCATGTCATTTATGAAACAAACAAACAACAGCGGGCCGAATACACTGCCTGTGGTACCCCGCTTGTGGCAGGTACGGATGATGATTTCATGCCATTAATCACCACACACTGCTTGCGGTCATGTAGAAAGTCTTCTATCCATGCTAGGTCATTTCCCCAAATTTCGTACCCTTCCATTTTGATTTTCAGCCTTTCGTGGGGTACACTGTCGAAAGCCTTGTCTCAATCTAGGTAAATAATGTCGATATTACCACCCTGGTAGGAATCATACAGTTTGAATGGAAGTTATTTAAATAGTTCAATACATTCTTACCTAACCAAGTATTGTAGCTGTACCCTACCTACCAGAGGGCCTTTGCCCCCCCCCAAATTCTCTTCTATCTCTGCCAAAAGTAAAATAGATTTACAGTAACAAACATTATGGGGTAAAATAGTGAAAAACAATAATCGCAGCCAGACTTTTTCCACTTCTATTGGTTGTAAACTCATAAGGTAGAACATCATTGCCGATAAGATTAGCAAATTTAGATTTACACATTAATCTATACTTAATATGAAATTAAACCACTTGATAAATGAAAATTAATGCAATAAAAAATGCAAAAACACGAGGAATTCTATGGCAAGCTACATATTATGACCTTCATTACCGTCGGAAATAACGTAATTACTAATATGTAGTTGATAGCACTAACCAAACCTACCGAACCTTATCTAACTTCCTTACCAACAGGTGGGCTCCGTCACCGTGGACCACCCAGAGGGATATTAAATATCTCCATTCTTGGTCATTTGCGACACAATGCATAGTGTTTTAAAACTGTCTAAACTATATGATAGGTATACTAAGAAAATCCAAAAGTTGTGGGGCAATTATTAGCAGTAATACCGACTAGCCTTTGGGTTCATTAATCGGCTGTACAGTTTTTACTAATTACTCACACGGCAAACTTCGAAGAACGATGTTTCTTTTAGTGAATGTGCTCATATATGGAAATTATGTGTATCAATTCACGATGACGAGCCTCCAAACACTACTTCCTTGAGTTTACAACCTAGCCTAGATTATACTACAGACGGGCAAGGGGCAACCTAATTGAGGTGTAAAAGCATCTCAAGGGGCACTACTCAGTCGAGTGTCCTTACTTGAAGCTGGCGGACGCTCGCCCTACACGGGGTCACAGCTCAAGATTGAAGAAGCCGCAGGTCTGAAGAAGCCGCAGGTCCAGAAAACTGTGAGGGCAAACTTTTTCGGGATGAGAGTTATGAACTCTTGGAACAATCTACCAGAAAGTGTTATGTCGGCACCGAGTGTGAGCTCTTTCAAGACCAGACTTGACCAACACGAGCAGGTTCAGGTACATTCAGGAGCTGGTGCATGCCCAGTACTTGTCAACAGTGCGTAACAGAGACGTGACCGATCGCCCAAGCGGCTAACGAGCCGATCATTTGGTAAAGAGGATAAAAGAAAAAGAAAAGTAACAGAGACGTGATCGATCGCCCAAGCGGCTAACGAGCCGATCAGTGGTGAATAGGATGAAAGTAAGTTAAAAGTAGCAAGCCTCAGAAAAAAACAGAGTTAAGTTGGTTTCAGAGTGGAAATCAATCCCTAAGCTAATAATATTAAGACTTACCTGTTCTACCAGTATATTTCTTATCTTGTGCTGCTTTCTTCTTCACGGTTACACGTACATCGGAAAACTTCTGCCTGACCTCAACAACATTGCAGGAGATTCGTGTCACAGCATTTACTGCCTTTACAACTTCTTCCCAGGCATGAATCTTCAATTTGACTGTACTGTACACCTCGAGTACAACTTCCCTAAGAATATATTCTTACTTTCTGCGACTTCACACACCATGACGTATAATTCCTCCTCACTGAAATTTAGCCGTCTCTTCTTAGCAGTAGGTCCTTCCTTCTTTTGTTTACAAACTAATGTCATGTGAGTCGATCTCAGCTGATTTCTCCTTCTCTTGCGATTGGTTGATGATTTTGTTAACTGAGCGCCGATTGGCCAACTAGCTCCTGCACTGTCATCTACTTTCGGACAAGAGAACTAAATTTATAGGGTAAACACTGGAGTTACGGATTGCTTACGGGACTGTAATTAAATTTTAAGTATGAGAAATTTACGGGACTCTAAGGAGTCTGTAAGATATGGTACTGTATCTCGCTACTGTACGTAACTTATGAGGTGTTTTGAGTATGGGGTCCCAGGTCTCTTCGCAGGGCTGGGCTGCATTTGCTGGTAGCAAAAGACATTTAGAATCCACAAAATATTTGTTTTTCCTCCTCGAGACTTACTGTTTGGTTTTAAATGCAAGAAAGTGGTTTTCTTACCGTAGAACTTAGATATCTTCACACTGATTACTCACCCAGGAGATTGAGGTGTGTCACTACGTAGAATTTCACTCTGCTTCCGGCATTCAATGCGTTGTGTACTTGATAAATGATGATTTAATGAATTCCATAATTTCCAACATCCATCTAAATTATTGATGATACTTTGTCATAACCAATCAGTCATTACCTTTGGTAATAATAATAATAGAGGGGTTACAGATACGGGCAGATAATTGCACTACGTTTATTTGGCACAATCCCATAAACTGGACTTATAATTGCATGGATAGGTCAGTCACTCACATGCGCACCACAGTACCGTAAGTTATAAGGGAGAGTTTGTCAACCTGGAAAATTAATCATTTAGATCTATTAGGCCGGCCTGGAGTGCTCTTGTAGCAAACTGGCCCTCACCAGTGACCACTTCCTTTACAGGATGTGTTAACTTTAGCTGGACTTAACAACAATCTCGGGGATTTGCACACACAGACTCGTATCACTGGTAGGACTGTATGGCCCCTGTTCTAAGTCCGCAGAGCAGGAGGTCTTCTCTCAACCAAGGTCTAAAGCCCACTGACTAAAATGGGGTTTTGAGGCGTGAAATGACCCCTATCGGCTGGCCGGGTACCTTATCTCTACCTAAACAAACATTTGGGATGGGTTGTGCCGGAGGCCCAACGCAACCCATGACACTTACAAACTACATATACATATTAAAAAAAATATTCTATATCACAAAAATAGTTGTCTCTGGAGTTCCTCATACCACATCTGCCCCCACTTAAGCCTATCATGGTCCCCCGGATACTGGGAATCAAGAAAATAAATGACATAACATTCTGATGCATTGAGCAGTTGTTAGGAGGAACTTTACAAATTGTACTGCCATAAGGAACTAACAATGTGAAACTTAAATCTATAGCACCAAAATACTTTGGACTGTCGATTTAGGTTACCTAAACAGAGTGAAGTGTTTGTCTGTTGTAGCTCTCTTACTCCTACGCACTGTAAGTCCACCCTGAGACTCTTCCTCACTAGTGCTACTAATACTATCTGCTACAGTGTCCAGGTCCTCGTTAGAACTATGTGTCTCTACCTCGTTCCTAGAGTTTTCACCATTGTCAGGACGTGACCCCCCCCCCCTCCCACCGGGCAACCCACATCATCCTCATCATCACCATCTGAGCCATCAGCTACCCTTGGGGCTGCCCACAAATGCATGCAGTGTATTACCTTTGAGGCCCCATCTCCTTCCTCAGGAAGAATCCTATACACACTTCCCTCCTCATTCAACACATGGGATATCACATATATATCCTCATACCAGTTGACCTGGATTTTACTCCTTTCCTTTCTATGAAGGCTTCGCAGTAATAAACGTTGACGAACGTCCAATGCTTTTTCTCTTGCTTTCTTATCATAGAGAAGCTTCCTACTCTGACACTTATTTTCAACCCTCCAGGCATTCTCTAATACTTCTCTGTGTAGGGCCACCCAACAATCACACGAGACCTCCTTCTCGGCTTGTACTAACAACATATCTATCGGAAGCTTGGGAACAGTACCGAAGATCAAAGTGTGAGGGGAGAACCCAGTGGTCGAGTTAGGAGTTTTATTATAGATGGCGGTTACCATTCCTAAATGCTTTGCCCAATATTTCTTTTTCTCGATTGACAGTGTTCGCAACAATTGGTGCATTGTGTGGTGAAACCTCTCGCATTGTCCGTTTCCGGCTGGATGGTATGGAGTAGCCCTAGATTTTTATTCTCTATTGTCTTGCCTAGTTCTTTCAGTAATGCACTCTGAAATTGTGCTCCCTGATTAGTGTGAATTTTCCTAGGAATATCATATTTGGTAAATATCTCATCACCCAGGGTTTTGCTACAGTCGCTGCCTTCTGATCCCGTGTGGCGAATGCCCAGGTATACTTAGAGAACACATCTGTCACCACCAGCACATTTTCTCTGCAGTCACTTGATGATTCTAGTACTGTAAAATCCACCGCCAGAATGTCAAAGGGTCTACTGGCTGTAAGAGGCTTCATCTGCATGTGTTCCTCTGGGTTAACTGCTTTTGCTACAATGCAATGGTGGCAGCCCTTACAGTATTCAAAGATGTCCTGATCCATTCGTGACCAGTAGCACCTCTGCTTAATCAATCTACTGGTATGTTCGATACCCTGATGACCCATGTCATCATGCGAAAGTTTCATTACCTCCCCCTTCAGGGTAGTAGGCAAAACTAGTTGCTGTATCTCCTTTTGGCCTGGTCGTCCCTATTTTCTAAAGAACAGTTTGTTACGAATAAGCAATCTCCCTCTCTGTTTCCATAGGCTGTTAAAATTGTGTCACTTTCTCAACTCCTTTAATTCACTTTTTCCTAGCTGCCCTTCTAGGCCCTTCCGGCACAATGAGATGTTATTGTCCTGCTCCTGTAGTTGCTCCAAACCTTCCTGAGATATGCTGGAAAGCCACATTAACTGTCCAGTCATCTAAGGGCTATCTGCTCCTTTCTCAGCTGGGCATGGAGTCTCATTATCCTCACCACTAAGAGAACTCTCCTCCTCGAAAGCATCTATGGCCATGACTTGAGCCCTCTCGGATGAGTCATCTACTTCAGGTTCTGGTTCATGGTTCTTTCCATCTGCATTCCCATTCGTCTTCCCTGCCCGATACTCCAGCTGCTAATCAAACCGAGCTAAATCTGCCACCCATCTCTGTTCTACTGCCCCAAGCTTTGCTTTGTCCAAGTAAGTCGAAGGATTGTTGTCAGTGAGGACAGTAAACTTGCTACCTGCCAGATAGTCGTTGAACTTCTCAGTGACTGCCCACTTCAATGCTAGCAGCTCTAATTTCATGCTACTGTAATTCTTCATATTACTCTCTGACCCCTTCAAGCCCCTACTGGCATAGGCAATAGGGTGTTTTCTGCCTTCTACCTCTTGTGACAAGACAGCGCCTAGCCCCTGAAAACTGGCATCGATCTCTTGGAAAAATGGCTTGCTAAAATTAGCAAAAATCAAAATGGGTGCCGTGACTATCTTGTCCTTTAGTTGACAGAATGCATCATCATGTTCCTGGGCCCACCTTGAGCAACAAGTTGAAATATTGATAAAAATTTAACCTCCAGGCGTGAAGGAACTGACTCTGACAAGTTGTGGATTATTTGTGAGTCTAGATTATTCCACTCCTCCAGAATGGCTGCCTCCAGCTTGGGGACGGTATTTGTGTCCTTGCTTTATACACGAAGCTTGATAATGCTCCACTTATTTTCTATCGGGTTAAGGTCAGGCAAATTGCTTGTCCAATCACTTATGAACTCTACCTGACAGTCAACAAGCCATTATATTACAGATTTTGCTGTGTGACATGAGGTACCATCCTGCATAAACACATCAGCATGGCATTTTTCAAAAGACCCGGGCAAATAATCATAGAGCAACCCCAAGTAGTTAAATTGGCTCATCATCACATTCCTAGGTAGTACAACAAGATCACCAGTTCCAAAGTACGAGAAGCAACCACACACCATTAATGACTCAGGATGCTTAACTGTGCTAAAAGTGATTTTGGGGTCAAGCGAATCACTCCCGGAGCGCCTGTACACATTAAAAGTACGACTTCCAGTAAAAAAAACGTTGCTCGTCACTCCACAGCAAGTGCTGCCACTTGATCGTATCCCACTGAGCGTTAGCCTTAGCAAAAGCGACCCTACACTGCCACTGGACAAAGGTGAGGAGTGGCTTCTTGCGTGAGCAGTGGCTGCTGCGAAACTGCAGGTTGTCATGGATGCGGCGGTGAACCGTCCTTACAGAAACATCACCTGGAAATACAGGGTTTCTTCTTTCAATTTCCGTGCTGACAGACGTTGATAAGCATCAAGTTGCTTCTTAAGAACAGTTAGAATGCGTTGGGAAGTTTTTCGAGCCTTTCCTGGCCGTCCGCTATACACTGGTATTGCCAACCCGCCGTCATCTCGAAATCGTTTAATCAAAATCTGAACTAATATTTCACTCACACCAACAATTCTTGATATTTCCTTTACAGGTTTCTTCACCTTATGCAGACTAGTAATTGGCGCTATCTGCTCCTCTGTTAAATCTTTCCTCATGCCCATTGTGGTAAAAAAAAGCAAAGAAATAACAGGCGTTGTGGCAATAAATAGGGGCAATGTCGGGAGGAGTAAAACACATAAATCTTTGTTCCCAAAATTTACGAGGGTAAGTGGTGAACGTTTTGATTGCTGGCTGCCTTGTCTTCGAGTCTCCCTTCGCTGCCAGACGTACAATGCCTGCCTCAGCCCCAGCTGGCTGGCGTGGAGGGGTATGAGACACTTCAGCAAAGATCACTTCCCGTCGGACACCTCGCGCATAATGCAATGGTGAGGAGTGCAGTCCAAATACCCAAGATTTAAAATCTCTACGATAATCTGTCTCCGAGACAAGAGACACCTCACTACCAGAATCCAGAAGAGATGTAACCAAGACTACTCTTATCCAAGACTCCTGCGGTGACAGAAATTTTCCCCACCAGCCTGTCCTTACTCCACCTCTGTGTGACCAGCCCACTTGGTCTATCCTTACTGGTGGGCTTCCTGCAGCAGGGGTTGGCCATTTCCCTCCTGTCCAGAAATTTATGATACTCTTGTGGTCTGTACTCCACTTCAAAACTGCTGAGGGGCCCACCTTGGTGGACCTCCTCTCCCTCGACCTTGGTTCCGGTGCCAACAGGTGGCCGCCCTGTGCCCCCACTGTCCACATATATAGAACTCTCCCTGGAATGGGTGTGGCCTTTCCTTGTTAAAATGCTTAACTTCCGGTGACCCCTTAATTTGTACAAGGTCTGTCTTCATAGCTTGAATATCTACTCGAAATTCAGCAAACTTCACCTCCACCCCACTCTCTTTAGGTATACTCCCATGGGGGTTTAATATTTCTCCCACTTCCTTAACCACGGGCGAACATTCGCTTATGGCTGTAACCACACCTTTAGACGGATTCTTTTCCCTAATAGGCTGCTTTGTCATTTTCTTTGATTCTTCTGCAGCTACCTGTACCAACTCCTCATAAGACAATCCAGGCAGGCCACGCAAATACCAACGTAAGCCACTCTGCAACCCTTGATCCATTAAGCCCTTAAGAAAAACCTCTTTCAGATTATCCGACGAGTAGCGACGTGCACTGGGGCTACTTTAACTATCTCCTCATACAGCAGCCCAAGCGCATCTGCAAAGGTCCACACGTTTCCCATTGCACCCTGAGTCCTCTGATAAAATCTAAGTTGGAGCTCCCCCAACGTCAGGTTTTCTCCATAAGTATCCCTTAAAACTGCGAGAATCCCTTCACTATCACAATTGTCACTCCAAGCCAGTTTCTCTACCATTTTCTGACCAGGACCAGTGAAGAATTTAAGAATATAGTTGACTGCCCCTCTATCCTTGTGGCCAAGCAACCATATGCTACGCTTGGCCTCAGCTATCCACTCGCCTACATTAATTATGGTCTAAATTAACAGGTGTCCCTGAAAAAGTCCTGAGCTTCATCTCATGGGCCACCACTTTAGGGAAAAGATCAACACTGTCCTCTTCAGACACAGGCTTACCTTTCTGCTCATACTGCGAGACCCCAGCTTCCATTTTAACACTCTTAGTGGGACTGCTCACCCCCTGTTCCATCAGGTGTGGAGTTTTTGTACTTGATTGCACAACAGTAGGATAATTTGGTTATACAATTCACTTATCTCCTGGCGACGGTCTTGGTCCATCCCATCTTCCGAGCTTCTCAAGTCGATTAAATTCTCCTCTGGAACGTGGTGTGGGGATGGGTAACTCATGCTTGGCTTCTAGGTTTGTCCCCCTATGCTTAGGTAACTGCTTAACCAGTCCAAGCTCTCTCCGCTGTCGATCCTCCACAGGCGGTGGTGCAGTGCTCCTCCCCGGTTGATTTCGGCTATAATAACTACTGCCTGGGTGCTTCTTCTTCTTTGCTCTATAGGGGTGAATCCCTACTTACTTATGCAAGCAATTGCATACCCAGCATCTCCACCAAGTGAAGCAAGAACAGAGCAGGGAACTCCCATAGCAGGGATATGACACACACTTGTAATTTTCTCATCTTTATTTACTCTAGAAATCACCCGAGGAAGGAAAGGCAGGGACCTAGATCAGACTTAACTAGTTATTATACATTGTATATACAAAAGTAGCATCAACTGTTGTCATAATCACATTAGTAGGAACTAAACAGTACATAATAATAAGCCCAACCCACCAGCATAACAAGGGGTGGATGCTTGGTGCCAACTCACTCAGGGGTGGCGAGGGATGAGTGTCTGTAGAGCAAATGTCGTTATTAGCCTTATTCTGGCTTACAAACTACCTCCACGCGTTCAACACATTCTTCATATAACACTCATTATGCTCAACCTATCAAACACACCCTAATAGACCTAAAAATAATGGAACACACCGGTTGCTGGTTCCCGCTACCACGTTCTTCTCGTAATGTAAACAAACCACGTCTTTTTGCTGGGCTGGGCTGCATTCGCTGGTAGCAAACCACATTTCAAATCCACAAAATATTTTTCTTTTCCTCCCCAAGACTTAAAAACTACATTTACATATTGTGAGAGATTTGAATAATAGACCAGGTTCCTTGCAGACTTTACTACTCCAGCGTCATATGGTGACTGGCAACAGGGCACTGCCACAGACAAGCTCCCACCTCAACACATGGGAAAACATATCGTACGATAGTACTCCATTTCACAATCTCACATCACCCCCCCAAGTTAAAAGGAAATGACAATGCACATTTGAATTAACTATAGGAAAAAATGCATTCATAAAAACAATAATGCAAGAAAAAACAGTCAAACAAAGAGACACATAGGAGAAAAAAAAATCAACTAATTTTACACCACATAAACTACACCACGTAGTCAGCCAACCAACAGGATGGCCTGCGGCCTCTCCGGGGCCTGGCCACGCCCGACTGGGGTGGGGCCGGGGGTGCAAGGGAGGGCGCTGGTACGGAGGGCATTGCAGAAGGGGGGCCAGGAGTCATAGTTTGATGCACCACCGGAGTGGTAGGCACAGGCGTGGCACCGCTTCGCAGGTGGCGTCTGTTGAGGATGGACAGCCTGCCATTGCCAATCAACCTGACGACATACTGCCTGTGAAGGCGGGCTTTTACAACTATGCATGTCCTGTTCCAGAGCTTGGTAGCTGCGTCCTGCACACGCACGTGCGTGCCCACGGCTAGGGAAGCCAGCTGGCGGAACACCTCCCCCAGCGACAGAAGGACCCCATCCTGGGTTTCGGCCAAGCGCACCTCCCCCATACTAAGTGCACGCCGCCAGTGCTGGTCCACCTTAAAGTGCCGACTGGCCACGGGAACTCCGCCACGGAGCTGGCGACTGGTGGCAAATTGGGAGGGCGACTTGTTCACCCCCAGAGAGGCGTGTTCAGGTACTGGAGGAGGGCCTGGGATGTCCTATCGCAGTCCAGGCTACCCCCGGGCCCAGTATTATCCCTGAGGCTTATTCTTGGCCACCACGACCATCCTGGCGCACCACTCCGTAGCCTCACCAACATGCACTGGCTGGATGACGCCTCTCCTGACGTCCTCCTCCAACTTGATCTTCACCTCCGCTTCCCAGTGTTTTGGAACAGGAGCAGGTATGTGACAGGCGTAGGGGGTCGTGCCAGGCGTCAGGTGGATATGGTGAGGGGGACCAGTCATGACTGGTAGTGGGGACCTGCTGGTGTTGAATGCGGTCAATGAAAAGTGAGTGAGCAGCCATGCCTCCAACCTGGCCACATTCTCCTCCCAAGGAGGCAAGGGTATCTCAACTGGCCTCGGAGGGACACGAATGCTCTCAGTTAAAGGGTTCGGAGGTAGGTCGTCGACAGTGTCCTGCCCCCAACCATCGCCAACGGCAGCCACAGCACGCCTATGGAGCGAGAAGTCGACAGGCACCAACTTGAGGCACTTGCAGGCCTCCAATGACAGGTAGAGGGCCTTGGCTGTCTGCACGAAGTAGACCTCCTGGACGGTGGACCCATCGCCCACATTGAGGAGGCAGGGGGCGGACACCAGACACTTGAGCTGTTTGTTCCCCACGTCCCTCAGGCCATTATGGGCCCGAAGTTGCCCCTGACACAAAGCGATGTCCTAGAGCAGGGATGGCCCTGCCACATACACCATAGGACAGGTGTCAGCCACAGCCATTACAAGGGTGGCGGGTGAATTGCCCCCAGCCTGGGTCACGAACACTTGTAACCTGGGGTGGCTGGATAGCTGGGCTGTTGCCACTGTGACAGCACCTGACAGATCCACAGAAGCACTTATGACTGTCTTACGACTACAACACCTTTTGAAGTGACCATGTCATGGTCACGTTGACTGCTAGTCTGTTTTAACACTAATGATTCTTATTAAACTCCAGGACCGCAAAACATGAGAGGGTAGCTGGTTAGCTATTCCTAAGAAGAAGCGTGTCTTTCCCATTCTATGTTTACACTCATGATCCCTCCCAGTAAGTCCCGCCTTCGAACACAGTTGTCACTACATTGTTATACCATTATCTCCTGGCAAGCTCAATCTTGAATTAGTCTGTGTAACTCAACTTTAGTAATTTGCCAGACCTTTGTCAACTGAGGGTCATCTTTGAATGAGTAACAGTTGAGTTGTTTGTAATTACTGTCATTGCGTGAGTAGCGATCGCTGGCAACTCAGGGGTACATGTACCACGGGGAGCGGGAAGAGAGACGACCTCCATCACGTCATCTCCCGTTTGTCCCCAGGTATGTGACAGTGTTCTCTAGCCATTGAGTTTGATTTAGTCAATGTAGTGAATTATCAGTGTTCATGCTTTAACGGATGAATTGTCATTTACTCAGTAAGAAGTAATGTAAAGTAAACGTTGGCTGTCGTTTCCAGACGAGAGATTTGTTGTGATTGTGTTGTCATCATACTTCCCAGTCCCTTGCCTCCGTTGTCCGTCACGTCATCTCCAGTTTGTCCCCAGATCCAATTTGTGGTTCTCGGATCACCCCACGATAGCTCCGGAGCCAGTAGATTCCCACCAGGGAGCAATATATCGACGATGTCATTGATTCAACATGATTGAGGCGGCAGGTCCACCTCATGGGCCGAGGGCCCCAGACCCGCCTCATGTGGGAGTGTAACCGACCACAACAGCAATCATCAGTTGTTAGTGGCGCCAGTGCTATACCCTGGGACATGCCTTGGAGTTATGGTCCTCAGTGTGGTTGTTTGTGTTTGTTAATAATTACCCCAGGTTGGGTAGTGGACCCATGTATTTGTTGGTATCAGTATTAACGTGTTGTGTGTGAGTGCATCTCCTATGCACTACCAACACTCTGTGAAGTATCTTAAGTAAGTTTGTCTTATAACTGGATGTAATGGAAAGTACCTCGTAATGTGTGAGAATAAAGTTGTCCACTTGGGACTATGAGTAACGTTTTGTAACTGTAATGTAATGTACCACTAGAAGATGTGGGTGAAGTAGAAGTACCCACTTGGAGTGGCAGTAAAGTAATCTGCAAGGAGTTGTCATGTAACAATGTATTGGGAGTAGGGCCAAGGAACTGGTCCTGCTATGTAATGTAATGTGACACCAGTAAGGTTGTGTTCAGTAAGAGTGTAATATCTGAGTAATTGCTGTTGAGTAAAAATAAGAAAATAAGTAAATTAAGAAAATAAGTAAATAATAAATACTGAGTTTGCAGTTGAGTAAGCGAGGAGTTGCACCTTGAAGTTATATGTAAGTAATATCTCCTTTTCCCTTTGACTTCATATTAATAAACCTGTTCTTTGAGTATTTTCGGAGTATTCATTTCTCCCACAGTATTTTACCTTTATTTCCGTCCAAGTGACTTGATATCAGAATTACAATACCCATGTGCCTTAGACCCTCGACATGCTACCAGAAAGAATTAAGGTTATGCAGAAACCATTGAAGTAAGTAGAAAGAACCATTGAATTTAAGAAATAAGGCGAGAAGTACTGTAAGAGTAAAAGATAAGGCAGAGTATGAGTAGAGAGAGAAACCGCCCACATTACATTGGCAGCCAGCTTGTTGTTTGTTAACCCCCCCCACCCCCCCGTTACAACCAACCTTAGAGCAATTGCGACATGTGGCCCCACTTGCAGGGCAGTTGGTTTTGCCGGAGGCATGTGTCATGCCTCAGTTCCCACAGTGCACGATACTGGGGTGTCCAGGTCGGGCAGCAGCTACCTCAGACTTACCCATGACGTCATCACCAACCGTCGCTGCCTCTGTGGCTGTTCCCACCACTGCCTGGCCAAGCATACAACACAATACACCAGCATCTCTCACTGCTGCCTCAAATAATGTACACTTGTTTCTAAGCACTTCAACACTATTATAACTCGAGTACCTCTGGAAAATTTCCCTTTTCGACACTGGGTTACTCAGGCCCACCATAACTTTACGTAATAGCATGTACTGAGAGAGATTGTTATCACAGGTGGGACATTTAAACTCACACTCCACTGCTTCTGCGAAGCATCATTGAAAATACCTTTTCATGGGCTCCTCTTCACCTTGTTTGCTGTTGAAAAACTCGTTCCATTTCACAGCTTGGTTTTACGATTGAAGAACCACTCCAATGATGGCATCCAGGGCTTCCTTAGGTGAGAGCTGCTCCCACTGACTAGGATATCTCGAGGAATCACCCTTTCGAGTGCAGGGACGCAGTTCAGGCGAATGTGGAGTGTGGCCACCAGTTGTGACCATTCGTTCAACAGCACCCTCGACTCCATGGACCGCCTCCATGTCCTAAACGCCGCTGCTGGCATCTCTGCCTCACACTTCTCTGGAGCGACCGCTGCTGAGGGCTTCATGACCGGCATAGGAGCATGACCATGGTCGCCAGTAGCTAGAGACGCCATCTGAGCCATCAATGCACTCATGGTCTGCTGCTGGGCGAGCGTGGTGATCCCCGCCGGTGTAGAGATGCCCTGGCATCCCCTTGAGGGCGTCGAGAATCGTGGACGTGTGGGGGCCTGTGTTGGCGTTCCTGTCAGGTACTGTTATGGGGTGTTGGGCCTTGGCATCCTACTTACTGCGCCATGTGAGAGGTTTGAATAATAGACCAGGTTCCTTGCAGACTTTACTAATCCAGCGTCAGATGGTGACTGGCAACCGGGCGCTGCCACAGACAAGCTCCCACCTCAACACATGGGAAAACATATCGTACGATAGTACACCATTTCACAATCTCACACATTTAAAAAAAAAAATTTGAATCACAAAAAGTTGTCTCTGGAGTTCCTCAGACCATATATATATATATATATATATATATATATATATATATATATCTGCTCTCTATAAATACAGCCAAGGAAAGAAAAGCATAGAGTTCCCAAGCACTTCCGGTGTAACTCCTTATCTTCAGGGGTGAGTACAGAATAAGAGAAGTACAAAACCAAAGGTATATATATATATATATATATATATATATATATATATATATATATATATATATATATATATATATATATATATATACAGAGGAGGGAGAGATCAAGTCCACAATGGTCAGGTATTAGATAATGACCCTACTAATCTTCAAAAAGCACCGCAGCAGTCGATAGTCAGGTCAGAGGTCAAGCTGACCCAACCTTCTCACCTGGTTACAAATCATCTTAATTACGAAATTATCCAGTTTGTACATACCTTTACTCAAATTCATGTTGACGGATTCGGTATGTTGATCGAATATATATATATATATATATATATATATATATATATATATATATATATATATATATATATATATATATATATATATATATATTTCATTAGCCCAATAAACACGCGGACTTCTACATACAATCAACACCTCAACCCACCAGGATTCGAACCCACGGCCCACGAGCCTATGACTGTGATCCTGGGAACGCTAACCACTGGCCTGATTGGTTCGATCAATATGGCTCACCCGTATTCGGGCTGATAATATGGATCCTCGTGTTTCGAAGCCGGATTTGGTAAAACGTTACTCTGACCACCTACGTGATACGGGTAGTCCCCATTAGAGGTTCACGGCGCCATAAGCTCGTCGAACAGGCTTTGTGTGAAATATAACAGAGTCTAGGACAGCTTTTAGTATCCTGGTGGTCCAGCGGTTAGCGTTCCCTGGTCACAGTCATGGGCTAGTGGGCCGTGGGTTCGAATCCTGGCCGGTTGAGGTGTTGATTATATATATATATATATATATATATATGTGGTATGAGGATATTCAGAAAAACATTTTTTTATTTAGATTATTCTTTTAATATGTGTGAGATTGTGAAATGGAGTACTATCGTACGATATATATATATATATATATATATATATATATATATATATATATATATATATATATATATATATATATATATATATATATATATATATATATATATGAAGTAAATCACTGTAGGTGCGCGTGATCTAGGTATATGCTGATAACCACAAGGAAAGAAGAAAACACGAAGTCCCCAAGCGCTTTCGTGTAATTCACATCTTCAGGGGTGAGTACAGACTAAAGAGAAGTACAAAACAAGGTGTATATTTACAGAGGAGGGTGAGACCAGGTCCACAATGGTCAGGTATTAGGTAATGACCCTACTAATCTTTAAATAGCACCGCAACGGTCGGTAGTCAGGTCAGAGGGTAAGGTGACCCAACCTTCTCACCTGGTTACAAATCTTCTTAATTACAAAATTGTCCAGTTTGTACATGCCATTACTCAAATTCATGTTGAATGCTTCGGTATGTTTAATGAGACTAGATTCTATGATGTTCCTACTATCAATTGAATTACAAAATGGATTCCTGGCCTGTCCTAACACTATATTCATGTTGTTTAAGTCTAGTTACAAGATCTTTACCTGTCTGGCCTAAGTAAAACATATTACATTCCTTGCAAGGAACTTTATAAATGCAACCAATTGTGTTGTTGGGGGAGTTCTTGATTAACATTTGTTTAACAGTGCACGAGTTTTTAAATGCCACATTGACGTTCCAGGTTTTTAGTTGTAAAGGAATGTTTGAGAAATTTTTGTGAAATGGTAATATTAAGATATTCTTATGGTCATGGGTGGGCTTGGGATCAGTTCCATAAAAAGTTTTCTTAGTAATGTTTAGGCATTTGTCTATGAAACATCTAGGGTATTTAAGGTTTGAGCCAATATTATAGATATATTTATATTCCTCATCAATGAATTCCGGACTGCAAATTCTCAAAGCACGTAAAAACATTGTTGAAAATACTGACTGTTTGACTCTATTATGGTGGGCAAAATAATAATGATTGTATGAACACACATTAGTAGGTTTTCTATAAATACTGAACTTAAAAGTGTTACCTATTCTGTGTATCAGACAGTCTAGGAATGGCAATTTACAGTCTTGCTCTAATTCCACAGTGAATTTGATCGAGGGGGCTAAGTTGTTAAGTTGTGGCAGGAAAGCTTTTAGGTCCTCATTACATGGCCAGAGACATAATACATCATCAACATATCTAAACCAGACTGCTGAGGGTGGTAAAATATTACTTAATAGTTTCTTTTCAAAGAATTCCATATATAGGTTGCTTAATACAGGTGAGAGTGGATTACCCATTGCCTCTGAAGATGTCTTGAATAAAGACGAAAGCTAAGGTGTTCCGTTGTTTCCCTTTTCCCGTGTGATTTTATCTATATATATGTGTATGTATGTATATATATATATATATATATATATATATATATATATATATATATATATATATATATATATATATAGTGTAAAATTAAATTGAAAGTGAGAGAGTTATTCATTGTTGATGTATCTACAGAACCCTAAATTGTAACTGATTAAACAAAAGGAACTTAAAATCCTTAATTGACTACTCAACCGTGACCACTTCTTGTCATGCGGGACTTTAACAATGGCAACATTGATTGGAGAAATTAAACCACACCAAAGGACCTAAATAATCCTGCTACTCTTTTTGTAGAAACTCTGTGAGAAAATTCTGTATTCCAATAGGGTAAAGATCCGACTCACAACAGACGGGAGCAAACACCCAAACCGCTGGACCTCATCAAAACTAATAAGGAGGGTATGATGGCCAAACTGGAACATCTAGGCCCCATAGGCACCAGTCACCACGAAAAGTTGTCCTACAGATTTAACAGTTACTGTACTTGGTTCATGGTAAAAGCAGGCCGTGGGTCAAATATTATAACTGCAATTATGGTAAGATGAGGGAGGAGATGAGGAGTATTTATTGGCCTGACTCACTAATACATAGAACATAAATATTACGGTGAATATAAAAGCCAGTAAAGTGGCCTATTTTATTGATAATTATATACCCATGACCAAACCCAGTGGCTCCAGGAATAAAAGGGGACCATTTCATGTGATCCATGCAGTGATTGACAAAGTACAGATAAATCTCAGAATTTCAGGAGGTGGGTTACGCCAAATGACGAACAGGACAGGAGAACGTATACCAGGTCCAGGAACCAAGCAAAATCTGAGTGCAGAAGGACTGAGAAAAAGTTCCTGAGGCGGATTGCAAAATCGAAACTAAAATCGTGTGGGTATATCGGATATGACGGAAGTTACACAGACTCAGACCAGGGCAAGGCAGGGACGTTAAACATTCTATTTTCTTCAGTATCATGAAATAGGATGCGAACAATCTTCCTGTATTTAAGGAAAGATGGTTTGACACAGCACTGGCCTATAGTTATAGTATGTTCTCTGAAGAGAATACAAAAAAGATACTGTCAAAGCTAAAGGTTCATAAAAGTCCCAGCCCCGACATGGTGCATCCTAGAGTGCTTAGACAGCTGTGCAACAAGCTTGCTGAGCCCCTTAAGATTTTTTTCAGTAGATTCATGGGTGAGCTAAAGGTTCCCAGTGGCTGGAACATGGCCAATATGAGTCCTATATTCATATTTTCAAGAATGGTGATTGCTACTCCATGAATAATTATAGACCAGTGAGTCTGACCAGCATAGTGTATAAAGTATTTGATATCATTATAAGAGATGCCATGATGGAACACTTTACTATGAAACAACCTTGTAAAGGACTGTGTAAGGGCGGAAACGATATCCCTGCTCCTTACTGCTGCTAACTCTCTCGTTTGCTGGTGCAGACGACACCTTCGGGCTGTTGGACAGAGGTGAGAATGGCAGCGACTATCTGGGTCACCGGCAGATTCACCCCAGCCGCCATACAGTCACTATCTAGCTACCTCACTGTTCGTCAAATTCTGGCTGTGATCTCATCATAGGTCCTGTACTCGTGGGCTGTGTCCCCAGACCTTCCCTTATCGACTGTCAATTCTCTGGTCTTCTACCACTACCATACCACGACCGTCAGTCCATCTCATTCCGTCTGTGCCCCTGTGTTCTCCTGCCATTTCAAGACGTCGCTCGAGTGTGGAGTTGAATGGACGCTTCTCTACCATGAGTGTGGATCACCGTGTTCCAGAACCTTCCCCCAGGGCCACTGCCGTAGGATATATCTGTTCATTGTTTGATTCTATTAGTTGTTGACTCCCATTAATTGTTTGATTCTATTAGTTGTTGACTCCCATTAATTGTTTGATTCTATTAGTTGTTGACTCCCATTAATTGTTTGATTCTATTAATTGATGACTCCCATTAATTGTTTGCTCCCTTAAACTGTTTACTTCCATTAATTGTTTGACTCCATTAACTGTTGACTGCCTTAATAGTTTGACTCCCATAATTGTTATTTGATGTTGAGTGGTGTCAGAGTTTTGTGTTATATTTTTTACAGTAAAGAGATGTCAATCTCAAACGGTTGTTTGCTATTCCTCAGAAAACCATGGTCCTTGACTTTCCTTTATTAAGAACCTGATTAGTAGGGTGTGTCATACGGAGGCGATTTTTTTTTTTGTTGAGTTTGAAAAATCGGCCCATGGTATTAATGATGTAGTTCTATGTGCAGAATCATGTGATATCTTCAGATTTGAAAAGTTTTCATTTTTTGCTAGGTAAATTTTAACTTGAAATCTTATGAAAATTCAGTATTCCCACCCTTTTACCAACACCACTAAATAGATTATTTAAAGTAAAGTAAATGTATCAGGTTAATTTATTAGGATGAAAATGATCCAGAATAGTGAAACGAATGATCTTGACACATTTATTAAATTTAATATTCCTTTAGAAAATAAAATCATCAAATACAAAAACCGGTTTTACTACTACGACCCGGTGTTGCTGCACACCATAGAGAACATGTCTTTCTTGCTTCTGTTTCTACTCATCACCTCCCTGCTGACCACCTGAGCTCGGATGTAGCCTTCCCTCCTCTCCTGGCTGTACACGTGACTGCTGGCCTCGCTCACTTGCTGTACACAACGCTCTATACTCTGGGTGTGCGAGGGCCAGGCAGGGACATGCATGGGGTTGTCCAGGAAAGCTCTGACTTGAACATTGGTGAGGCTACAGGTAAGAGGGAGCTCACTGCCAGCCTGGATGTTATCCAGATCTATGAGATCAGTGAGGGTCTTGGCACCTAGATTGACTTCAGGAGTCTTCCTGACCCTGAAGGAATCGTCACCAACTGATTCGTCATGCCCAGATCCTCTCATAAGTCTCATATCCAAGATCTTTTTGACTGCCACTCTTCTCTCCTCCTCATCCTTACTGCAGAGCAATGTCTGCAGAACTGCCTCGGGATGAGCATACCAGGAAGATCTCCTCACAGTCTGCTCCACAATCTGAACAACCTTCCTTGGCTGACTCCTCAGGAGCTCAAGCTGAAGAGAACATGCCTCGGACCTTCGGAGGGTGTTGAGCTTGTTGACAGCAGTGTTGAACCAATTTGGCAAGTAGACACTCACGATGAATTGGACCAATAGAGTCTAAAGGTTGTGAAGCTGGTTCCCTTTCAGTTTTATGATAGGCGACCCAAATTCTGCCTGCACAGAACCTGAGCCGTTGTGAGCCACCTGGGAGAATGTGAGACTGGACCTATCTGCAGGTAAGCAAGTCTATCAGGCATGACCCCAATTTTGATGGCACTGCAAATCATGTAACCATAGTACTGGTCAGTACTCAGGTCGTCAATGACAGTATGTGCAAGCTCAACGAGTGGAGGGCCAACTGTGATTTTTTCAAAGCTCGGATTTATTTCTAACTCAGTGGCAGAGTCCAGCATCTTGCCAAGAGGACCAGACCATCTGTTGTTTGAAAGAGTCTTGCCATCCAGCTCCTGGATCAGATATCTGAGTGGCAACTCGTTGGTGTGGAGGTCACAAACAATCCAGACCAGCTTCCTCCCAATCTTCCGCTCTATCCACTGTATGACCCCCCCCTTGCCACCCTGTGTTCGTGTTGGTGCTGTCCCCTCCAATGGCCTGCAGGGTCTGGTCTACGTTCCTCTCTCTGAGCCAGTTCTTCAATGTTGTATCTGCCACTATCTCAGCTGGTTTCCTGATGTCATCTTTCTCTGGAGTGAAATGCTTGCAAATGCTTCCCTCCTGGTTCTGCAGCGGGTAGTGTTCCTCCTTCACCATGGCAGGGGAGCAACTTGTCTGGAATCTCAACTTTCATGAACACTTTAGTGTCATCCCTTCTCCCATCAAAGAACAAACAATTGATTCCATTTTCTCTTATCCCCTTATCAAACTCCTCTTCTAGGTTACTGACAAGTTTCTCCTGAGCTCTCCTTACTTTGTTATGATCTATCACCAGGTGAACATCATCAGGTGTTATCAAACCACCGTCAATCCAGGCAGTTTTTGCTATCTCTGCAGTTTCTCTGAGACCAGTGTGGTGTCGCATGCTGGCCAGAGCTATGCTCAGGATATCTTTCCTATTTCGAATCTTATGCCTGGAAGGTTTGGGATCATTATTTTCTGGGTTAGGGACAAAGTCACCATTCTCCTGGTCAACACTCGGATCAGCCATGGGGAAGTCATTAAACTCTGAATCAACTTGACTCCAATCATCGGCCTTTTTTACCTCACCCTGGGCCTTCTCAAGTCTCTTTTCCTCGGCAACTCTTCTGTCTCTCTGTGGCAGCCTCCTGTCTCTTGGACTCCGGAATATCTTGGCTAGAAATCATGAGAGCCCCTATACTGCCAGTCTTCTCTCTCTGTGCTTTGACAAATGCCAGTTCGATCACAGGAATCTTCAGTTCACGCTTGCAAATACAGGAGATGTGGGCCTCGGATTTACAGTCACGATCGCATCCAAACTCAGGACAGAGAATAATTGGGCACTTGCAAGTAATTATGTCAAATAACTGGTCCAGTTGCTTGGCAAAGCTGTCCTTAACTGCAAGTTTTCCTCTCCCAAGAGAGATATCTCTTGCCTTTTCCCAACTGGCTAGCAGTCTCTCACTAATCTTCTTCTAACTTGTTATGACTGGAGGCTTGAACTGAGCGTTAGCCAGAGTGTACTGTGCCAAGACAGCTTTGGTCATATCACTGGCAATGTCTTTGTTTGTGTAAGTTCTTTGGTTCTTTTCACTGATTTGCCTGTTTAAAACACCGTATCTCAAAGCATCTCTCAATGTAGGCAACTCCGACTTCAGGAGCTCTCTCCCAGACCCAAGATAGTGACTGAGATGGCTGGATTTTTTGTTCCTCGTCCTGACACAAGCAGCCATCGCAAATATTATCAACTTATAAATGCATCAGTATCTGAAACAGAAAAAAAATATTGTTAGTTGGGTTGTTAAAGAATGAAGTCAGAAAGCAATGTTCACTATTTACTTGTAATGCACTAATGCAGCTGTACGTTAGATTTTCGATAAATTTCACGCTAAAATTTACCTAACAAAAGGTTGCAAAATATTGAAACTGAAATTATTTTCTGTTTATATACACTAAAATCTACCAAAAAAGTGATGGGCCATTAGTTTTAGCTGATCTTCCCTCCTATGACACACCCTACTGATTAGTCTGGTAAGGGATTTCTATCCCTAATTCCCAGGCCTTTACAAGTGGCGACCTTGCCAGGATTGTCTCTGACCTTTGGTTTCTGAGGTTTAACATTCGTTCCGGTGTTGTTGTAAGTCGCCGTGAGCGCGCCACTTACTGTCTGCGGCCCGGAAATAAGTGTTGTTCAGTGGTTTCCCCTTCCTTCTGTGTGCTAATTTGTTGCTCTCCCTTGTACTTGGGGAAGTTAATTAATAATAATAATAATGATAATTAACGGTTTATTGAAAAAGTTCTGCAGCCCGAAGGCTGAAAATATACATTGGACATAAATGACTTATTACATACATTGGTGGTTTAACAAAAGCCTTCATTAGAGAAAGGTAAAGGAACATACAGTGAACATACAGATTAATGTAGGATTGTACGTGTTGAACAGCAAACACGTAGTGTAGTAACTCCCTCCCAGATGGTGTTAGGAGGAACCTCACGTGATGTAGTGTTTCCCTCAGATGGTGTTATGAGGGACCTGACGTGGTGTAGTAATTCCCTCGCAGATGGTGTTATGAGGGACCATGTGGTGTAGTAATTCCCTCACAGATGGTGTTATGGGGGACCCCACGTGGTGTAATTACCTCACAGATGGTGTTATGAGGGTCCTCACGTGGTGTAGTAATTCCCTCACAGATGGTGTTATTAGGGACCTGACGTGGTGTGGTAATTCCCTCACAGATGGTGTTATGAGGGACATGTGGTGTAGTAATTCCCTCACAGATGGTGTTATGAGGGACATATGGTGTAGTAATTCCCTCAC
>NW_024741444.1:0-21593 GCF_018991925.1 Homarus americanus
GACAGGAGCTGCATGCACAGAGCCAACCGGCCTGTGCAGACTCCTTATTTTATATTCTTATATTAATAAAAGATCACCCTGTATATTTAAAACTCTCTCTGTCCATAACAAAATCAGTTGCCTCCTGAAGATGTCTTAGAATAAAGACAAAAAGCTAAGAATACTCCGTTGTTTCCCTTTTCGTGTGATTTATCATCTTATATATATATATATATATATATATATATATATATATATATATATATATATATATATATATATATATATATATATATATATATATATATATATATATATATATATATATATATATATATATATATATATATATATATATATATATATATATATATATATATATATATATATGCAAGTAAATCACTGTAGGTGCGCGTGATCTAGGTATATGCTGATAACCACAAGGAAAAAGAAAACACGAAGTTCCCAAGCGCTTTCGTGTAATTCACATCTTCAGGGGTGAGTACAGACTAAGGAGAAGTACATAACAAGGTATATATATATATATATACAGTAGAGGAAGGTGAGATCACGTCCACAATAGTCAGGTTAATAGTCAGCAGTCGGTAGTCAGGTCAGAGGGTAAGATGACCCAACCTTCTCACCTGGTTACAAATCTTCTTAATTATGAAATTGTCCAGTTTGTACATACCATTACTTAAATTCATGTTGACGGATTCGGTAGTTTTAATGAGACTGGATTCTATAATGTTCCTACTGTCAGTTGAATTACAAGGTAATATTGAGAAGGCATTATCCCAGTCAATCCCTCAAATGAACACACAGAGCATTGGATTCCTGGCCTGTCCTAACACTGTATTGTTATGTTGTTTAAGTCTAGTTGCAAGATCTTTACCTGTCTGGCCTAAGTAAAAAGATTGAAAAGATTGGACCAATACCGTCAGACTTCGGCGAGCTCTCTGATAACGACGGAGAAATGAGCAATAATTTGAATAAATGCTTTTCAACAGTTTTCACCACCGAAAATTTAAACATGATACCCGAGGCACCGACTCTATTCAGACATAGTGAAGAAAACAAATTTAGTGAGATAGTAGTGACTAGTAACGATGTTAGTAAGCAAATAGACAAACTAAAGCCTAATAAGTCACCTGGTCCCGATGAGATATTTGCCAGAGTATTAAAGGAATGTAAGGAAGAGCTTAGTATGCCCTTAGCAAAGTTGTTTAACATGTCATTAAAAACAGGTGTAGTACCAGAATCCTGGAGGAGAGCGAATGTAATACCGATTTTCAAGAAGGGGATAGATCATATCCTCTAACTACCGCCCAATCAGTCTAACATCAATAGTAGGCAAATTATTGGAAGCAATCATTTCCAAACTCTATTCAGAAATCCTGGAGAAAGCACCGATTGATCAATGATTCCCCAGCATGGCTTCACAAGCGGACGTTCTTGCCCTAACTAATCTATTAACATTCTTTTCATCAGTTTTCGAATCGGTGGACGAGGGCACAATTATGATGTGGTATATCTCGACTTTAGCAAAGCCTTCGACAAAATTCCCCCACGAAAAATTTAATTAGAAAGGTAAGCTCATGGCATCAAAGTGAAGCATCCTTAAATGGATTAGGGCGTGGTTACAGGACAGGAAACAGCGAGTGAGCATTAACGGCACTAAGTCCCCATTGGAGCAACGTCACAAGTGGAGTTCCCCAAGGCTCAGTACTTGGACCATTATTATTTATTATATACATAAACGACGTAGATATCGGCATTGACAGCAACATAAGTAAATTTGCTGATGACACTAAAATAGGACGTGTTATCAAATCTGACGAGGACTCGGCAAAACTACAGGAAGATCTAAACAAATTTTTCGAATGGTCTGGAAAATGGCAGATGAAATTCAACGTGGACAAATGTAAAGTACTCAGTATAGGAGATGTAAACAGGGAAACCAGATACCAGATGAACAACGATGCCATAGAGAAATCCGACTGCGAGAGAGATTTAGGAGTAATGATAAGTAGGAACCTTAAGCCAAGTAAACAATGTGTTTTTGCTCGTAACAAGGCTAATAAAGTACTTGGGTTCACAAAGGAGTGTTAGTTACAAGACTAGCGAGGTCATCCTAAAACTGTATCTTGCTCTTGTGAGACCACACCTGGATTACGCAGTTCAGTTCTGGTCACCGTATTACAGAATGGATATATAGAATCCTTGGAAAGAATTCAGAGGAGAATGACAAGACTAATCCCGGGCATTAGGAACCTTGAGTATAGAGACAGGTTAAAGCATCTTAATTTGCACTCCCTTGAGAGACGTAGAGCGAGCGGCAACCTGATAGAGGTGTATAAGTGGAAGGCAGGGCTAAACAAAGGGGACATTACAAAGGTACTCAAACTATCCAACCAGGAGCGAACTCGTAACAATGGTTTTAAATTAGACAAATTTAGATTTAGGCGTGAAATAGGTAAACACTGGTTTGGAAACAGAGTAGTGGATGAATGGAACAAGTGACCAAATATCATCATTAACTCGAATACGCTGAATTGCTTCAAACATAGGTTGGATGCTCATATGAGCAATAGGGGTTGGGTGTAAACGGGACTGCCCAGTATGGGCCAATAGGCCCGCTGCAGTTTCCTCCATTCTTATGTTCTTATGTTCTTAAAACGTATTTCATTCCTTGCAAGGAACCTTATAAATGCAGCCACCTGTATTGTTGGGGGAGTTCTTGATTAACATTTGTTTAACAGTGCATGAGTTTTTAAATGCCACGTTGACATTCCAGGTTTTTAGATGTAAAGGAATTTGAGAGAGTTTTTTGTGAAATGGTAATACTAAGAGATTCTTATGGTCATGGGTGGGCTTGGGATCGGTTCTATAAAAAGATTTCTTAGTAATGTTCAGGCATTTGTCTATGAAAGATCTAGGGTATTTAAGGTTCAAGCCAATATTATAAATATATTTATATTCCTCATCAATGAATTCCGGGCTGCAAATTCTCAAAGCACGTAAAAACATTGATGAAAATACTGACTGTTTGACTCTATTATGTTGGGCAGAATAATAATGAATGTATGAACACACATTAGTAGGTTTTCTATAAATACTGAACTTAAAAGTGTTACCTATTCTGTGTATCAGACAGTCTAGGAATGGCAATTTACAGTCTTGCTCTAATTCCACAGTGAATTTGATCGAGGGGCTAATTTGTTAAGTTGTGGCAGGAAAGCTTTTAGGTCCTCATTACATGGCCAGAGACATAATACATCATCTACATATCTAAACCAGACTGCTGAGGGTGGTAAAATATTACTTAATAGTTTCTTTTCAAAGAATTCCATATATAGGTTGCTTAATACAGGTGAGAGTGGATTACCCATTGCCATACCAATTTTTTTAGCATAATATTCTCCATTGAATTCAAATTTACAATCCTTAATACATAGTTTGGTGAGTTCGATGAAGTCGTCTTTCGAGACGGACAATGAAATATTATCCAGGGAATCTAGTAAATCATCAACTGAGACCTTTGTAAAGAGTGATGTTACATGAAAACTGACCAGTTTAAAGTCATAATTAATGTGTAAGTTATTGAGTTTATCAACCAGATCCATATTATTCTTAATATTAGAGTTAGAAATGTTGCCAACTAGGGGATTTAGTAAAGAAACTAACCATTTAGATAATTTATAAGAGATTGACCCAACTGAGCTAATGAAGGGTCTTGCTGGGTTATTGAGCTTGTGGGTCTTGATTACACCGTACATGTATGGCAGTGGAGGGGACGTTGAAGTAAGATGTTTAATGAGAGTAGCTTTGCCTCTCAATAGAGACTTAAGTTTTTTGTTGAACTGGGTGTTAACAGTGTTGAGAGGATTATTTATGAGTTTAGAATATGTTGCAGCATCACATTAAAGGTCTTTCATTTTTGAGATATAATCATCTTTGTTTAAAATCACTACTGTGTTGGCTTTATCTGCTTTAGTGACATGTAGATCCTTATTTTTCTTAAGGGCTTGGATTGCTTTGGTGAATCTTTCTGGACAGTTTGGAACACAAGGCTTAGACATAGCTGCATACACAACACCTTTACACGTGTTCACTTCTTCACTTGTTAAATTACTGAATTTCTCCAAATTGTAAAATGCTCTGGCTATGTCAACATTGTCGACTCCCCTGTTAGAGCCATCAAAACTTAAACCATAACCGAGGGCACACAAGGTATCATTGTCTAGTTGTTTAGAGGAGAGATTCACTACACAGTTGCGATTGGCATCCTTAGTCCAATCACTATTTCTAATAAGGAGTGCCAATTTGTGGTTTATCTTAGCTTGAAGATCAGAACGCTCACGTCTCAGGTTATCAAAACAGTAATCCAACATGTATACTTTTTCCAATCACTCGGTATGGTCATATTAAAAACACGCTTATTTTTTCTTACAATTCGGAAAGCTTCATCCACTTTAATTTTCTTTATTTCAGAATGTTTATTTAGGATGATTTCCTGGAAATCATCAAAGGGGCGGTCAGACATCTTCAGGACACGTTGTGGGAGGATTGATCTAGGCATAACTTTTTCACTAAGGCAAGTCTGGAGAAATTTCAAGCGTATTTTCAATTTGTGGCCCTTACTTAGGCCAGACAGGTAAAGATCTTGTAACTAGACTTAAAAAACATAAATATAGTGTTAGGACAGGCCAGGAATTCAATGCTCTGTTTGTTCATTTGAGGGATAATAAGCATTGCATTGACTGGGATAATGCCTCTTCAATATTACCTTGTAATTCAATTGACAGTAGGAACATTATAGAATCCAGTCTCATTAAACATACCGAATCCGTCAACATGAATTTGAGTAATGGTATGTACAAACTGGATAATTTCGTAATTAAGAAGATTTGTAACCAGGTGAGAAGGTTGGGACATCTTACCCTCTGACCTGACTACCGACTGCTGCGGTGCTTTTGAAGATTAGTAGGATCACTACCGAGTGACCGAACCATTGTGGACACTCACTGTCCCCTAGGGACTTGATCTCACTCTCCTATACTGTATATATATGCCTTGTTATGTATTTCTCCTTAGTCTGTACTCACCCCTGAAGATGTGAATTACACGAAAGCGCTTGAGAACTTTGTGTTTTCTTGTGGTTATCAGCATATATATATATATATATATATATATATATATATATATATATATATATATATATATATATATATATATATATATATATATTAATTCTTGATTTTATAAGTGGCACGGCTGAAGTAAACACTTTGTTGGTTTTGCTTTATTGTAGAAAAATATAGTTTTACAGGTACTGAGTTCAGTTGAGAGTATATTGTACCTTTTCTGCTTAGGGAAATGTCTTAGTGCACTTGTATAGGAGAGCACTTAAGTGAGGTGTTCACTGGGTAACAGGTGATATGATAGTCTCTCTCTCACCAGGGAGAGAGTGGTCAGGCAGGAAACTCATCAGATGTTTGTTGCTGAATTGCGCTGACCAAGCTTGACCTCGCCCACTCCCCAGAGGAAATGTCAACCCACCAATTGATTCATACTCATGGATAAATGACATGGTGAATATATGGGTGATATATACATTTGGGTAAATATTTATATAATACAAATGGTGCTGTTACACTGCTCGGCTACCTGCAACCGATGTCCTCACGGATTAAAACCTAGGTGTACCTAACCCTGTTACAAAAAGGTATGCTTAGCTAAACTTTTTTGTCGTTTATAGGTTTTTGCAATTCCTTCCGAAAAGTTTTTATTGACTACTGTATTGGTGCAATTTAGTTGAAATTCGGGAAACAAATTATCATAACAATCTAGAACTGATAAATATTAGTGGTAGGTATATCAAAAACCAGGTAGGATTATACTGGAAGATAAGTATAAAGGAAGAGAACTTCTGTAAGTCAGGAAACTGTGTCCCATTAATAAAAGATTGGAGGTTGTTTACTCGGGAAACGATATGAAGATTACGAAAACTTATATTTCAAGGGAAATGGTATGAGAATCAGCTCAGAAGTAATATTTGTGACAAATGCAAAGATAGATGACGAGTAGGCAAGTACAGATTGCATTATGCTAATTTCACAATAGTCTGCTGCTATGATAACTTTCTACCATGAAATGTCTTGCTCACATCCTGACATATAAGTAGTATCACACTGGTTTATTTCCGAGAAAAAGAAATATTGCACATTATTATGTGCTCGGAAACACTAACCTATGTGGAGTGTATACACATTTGTTAGAGCTGCAGAGGCTTGCTTTGTAACAGAGCTAATCTGACGTGCAGCCTCAGCGGCAGTGCCATGTAATGCTAAAGCATACGCCGACAAACATGCAAATGCAAATATGTTCACTTACAATGATTTTAGATTCTTATGCTTAGCCACAGCCGCTAATGAAAAATTCTCTTGATACTACCATAGTTCAGTTTGTTTGTTCAGAATTACACTTCTATTTCGCTTTTAGTGGAAATGGTTCCAAATGCCATGCATAATTTTATTTTATTTTAGTGGAAATATAAGACATAAGAAAATAAGTGAGTTCGCTATAGGCCGGTTGGCCTGTGCTTGGTAGCTTTCCCGTCGAGAGTTACTACCACTCTCTACCATCCATGAATCTATCTTAGGCTTCCAGCATTTGAAACTTTCCAGAGTTCCAGACTACTACAAAGTTGTTGCTTGTTCCACTCGTCCACCAATCTCTATTTGTGAACCAGTTTCTTCCTTATCTCCTCCTAAACCCAAACTTATCCAATTCCTTGAATCCGTTGCTCCGAGTCTTATCCCGCCTGGATATTATAAGAACTTTATCTATATCCTTTTTGATTCCTTTTCACCCATTCTAAATACTTCTTATCATATCTTCCCTGCACCTCGTCGTCTTTTCTAGGGAATGCAGTTAAGTTTTCAACTCATCCTGATATGGAAGGTTTCTAAGCTTCCGGAATCATTTTTTGCTTCATTCTTCGCTGCACCGACTCTAGTGAATTTATAGCCATTCTACAATGTGTATTAGTATTGCCCCTGTGTGTTAATAATGTTACTTCTAATAAGGATAATAATATTCCACTTCATGCCCTAAAAGAGAGTTGATGTGATAATTAGTTTCAGATATATGCAACGCGGTTAATTAGTTGATGAACTGGCAACAACTGTGTGTCAACACGTCCAAACCCTGCATTTACAAGATCAGCAATGAGCCTATTACTGGTTTATGTGAAAGATTGTACAGAGGCCTCAGCAGCATGCATGAATTCAGATAAGCAGAGCTGCCATTTCAGTGTGCTGATTCTGGACCGAATGAATCCTCGACAATTTGTGTTAGTTGATTAGTTTGTTCAACAATAGCATTCATAAGGAGAGGTCAGAGTTTGTGGCTGTCTTTGTAGGACAGTGCAATGGTCTTGTTTTGTTTCCTAACCGTGTCTGAAACTGCACTCATTTTATTTCCTAGTTTGGCCACATCTTCGGCGGTTGCCGTACCAAACAAGGTGTTACTTATTAATCTTGTTAAAATTAAACAGACCACGGTTTTGACGCCGCTGAGAATGCACATTTTCCGATGTCTTTTAGGAGATACAGGAGCTTCTTCTTCCTCGTACGTCTTTACTCGTTTGAGAAGTCTATTCATAATGTTGAAGAGAGATGGTCTGACGGATTGTTATTGTAGAGACTGTAGATTGTTGTTCGAGATCTTGCAAAGTTTGCATAGCTGTTTCAATGTAGGCAAATCTTATTTGACCTCAGATGCACTGGCATGCGCATTAAGTCATGGAGCTTCCGTATTTGGATACTTTAACTAAACGTCTTGTACTACCAGTATTTTGCCTAGTGGGGTAACTAAGGCTCCAGGTTTGACGATGTGTGCTTGGGAAAGGCTGTTATCACCCACGCTCCAGACCAACAGGTAGTGTGATTAACGATTAGCGTTGCTGATCGTAGTTTTTGACGATATCTATTGCCTATCGTTATATTTTTGTTGGAGCAACTGTTGTAGTTGAAGTTAGGATGTACTTGACTGACTTTTTTTTTTTTCATTCTATCTACATGTACTATATCTGTAACATTTAACGTTGGCTCAACTACTTGGGAATTTTTTTTTCCTGTTCTTTCGCTCTAATCACGTACGGACCTGTGATTCTAGGCGAGAATTTTGATAGGCGTCGGCGCTTTTATCATTACTTTTGTTCCTATTTCTAATTTTATAGGTTTAGCTTTTTTTTATGTTGCTTGCAGATCATCACAGCACGAGGCTGCTAAAGTTTTCGTACTTTTCCATGGATGCTTGTTAAAAACATTGATTTGTTATCCATGTTGTACACAGTTTGTGTGGAATTCATGTTAGAGATCATATGGCAAGCATTTATCGGCAATTGCAAATTATGTAGTATGGCGATTTGCTTGTAAAGTTATTTATAGATCCATTGATGGATGATGCAACCTGTGGAAGTCAGTCTCCACGAACTATGCATTGATTCACCACATGTCGGAGAATCTCAAGAATATTTTTATTCGCATCGCTCGACCAACCATTTGAAGAGGGATGGGAGGCGGTTGTGATTAGATGAGTGACTAATGCATGAGCCACTGATTCGTGGACTTGTTCTTCAATTTTGCTAATAGTACCACAAATTCTGGAAAAATGGCTTCACGCAGACAAGTACGTAACTAGAGCCTTGATGGCTTTTTGGTAGTTGCAATAAATCGATCGCAACTGTATCCCATGGACGTTCCAAGTCGGGTATTCTAAGATTGGAACGAGATCACCGTTGTTCCCTTGTGCTTTGTACAAGATAAACATTTAGCAATATGATACTCGATGTCGATCCCTCATAGATTTCCACAATATTTACCTCATTTCCCGATTCTAAGGCATATATAACCTTGGACCATAATGGATCCGGTAACTGTTTCGCCCTTAATTGTGACAGGGTGAACGTAGGTAGTGGCGTGACAGGAGCTACGTGTCTAGATAGCGAATCAGCTACCACGTTCGCAAGGCCCGGCAAATACTTGAAGTCGGGTGTGAACTCCTGTATGATCAGACACCAGGGCGCTAAACGCCCTGATAAATTCTTCCCATAAATCGTTCTGTCACGGCCACATGATCTGTGTGGACTGTGATCGGATATCCCAAAATGAGATCCCGAAAATGCTTGAGAGCCCACACTACAGCTAGTGCTTCTAAATGAGTAGCTGAATAACGTGTTTCTGTATCGTTGAGGGTGCGACTGGCGTATGCTACTACCCGCCATTTTCCTCGATAATTATCAGTTTGCCTGAGCACCGCCCCTAAACCTAGGCCCGAGCCATCAGTACACATGGTAAATGGTTTTGTGTAGTCCGGAAAGGCTAACACTGGAGCTTTCGTTAAGGCGCTCTTGAGGGCATTAAAACTGTCCTCTTGTTCCTTATTCCATGTAAACTCCACATCCTTTTTGAGGAATTTGGTGAGTGGCGATGCTAACCTGGCATAACCTTCAATGAAAGAACGGTAGTATCCTGATAATCCTAGGAAACTACGAAGTTGATCTACGTTCTTGGGACAAGGGAATTGTTTCACCGCCTTTACCTTGCAATCTATTGTGTGTATACCATTGCCATCCACTACGTGACCAAGAAATTGGATTCTGCATTTGAGAAATTCACATTTGGAAAGTTTCGCTTTCAATCCAGCTGGATGTAGCTTTGTGAAAACTTCTCGTAGCTTCTTTAGATGTCTTTGTAAATCTTTGCTTACTATGATAAGATCATCTAGATAGGCATAGACTGTGTTACCGATCATTCCAGCAAACAAGGTATTTATCATTCTTTGGAATGTTAGCGGCGCATTTCTTAGACCAAATGGCATTCTTAAGAATTCGGAATGTCCCATTGGTGTGCTGAATGCAGTTATTTCGCGTGAATCCCCATGTAAGGGAATTTGCCAGTACCCGCTAAGTAATCTAAGTTGGTGAAGACTGCGTTGTCTTTTCCCAGTGACTGTAGTAAGTCAGTTAGGACAGGCATTGGGAACCTGTCTGGTACAGTTACCTGGTTGACTCGTCGAAAATCTATGACTGGTCTCCATCCTCCATCTTTCTTGGGAACTAAAAATAAAGGTGAGTTCCATGGTGATGAGGAAGGTTGGATCACCTTTTCGTCCAACATGTCTTGTACTATTTGCTGGACTACCACTCTTCTGCTGTGGGGTAGCCTATATGCTGGGTTGTAGATTGGGTTAGCTTCCGGTTTGAGTGGAATATGATGATTTGTCAACGTTGTTTTACCTAGGGGTTCTCCAGGTAATGCTGTGAATTTCCTTGAATTCGGCGAATAATTCTAAAAGATCACTTTTGCCTCGTGGATGATCGACTACTTTCATGTGTGGCGCTATTAACGCTACATTATTTACAATATGTGATTGTTCGTCCGATTTACCCTGTGTTACATCACCTGGCTGGTAATTTAATGGCTCTTCTGACAAATCAATGCTTTGTCATAATCATGAAAATGGCCTAAACAACACCCCTTTAAGGTTATGGGGTCCCCCCAGTTCTATTGGAGAACGAGAACATCTGTGAGACTACCCATTCTAACAGTGCTAAGGTAGGCTCAAGTATCAAACCTGTCACTCGTGAGTTTTCAGTCAGACACACAATATCTGTTCCTTCACTCACATTTGGCAAACGTACTGTGACTCTAGTTAGTTCCTGGCTACAACTGCTGTACACCAGTTACCCAGCAGGCGTTAGAGTCCAGTTCTGGCCGTGCTTTCATCCGAAATGTCCTTTTGAGCCACTAGGTGGAGTTTCAGAGAGTGACTCCATAACCACTGTTGCTGTGCCAAAGACTCCCCCGCGCCTGTCGAGGCAGTTATTACACGAACATCCGAAGTAAAGTAAATGGATGTGAAGTTTGCATTGCGTAATACAGGCTATAACAGTGCGTGATTGTCGATTCGTGGCTGAACGCTAATGTTGTTCTGCCTTAGGAGTGGTCAGACCAATTAACCTGTCCGCTGGCAAAGAAAATGCTTAACTATGAGAACTGCCAAAACGCTTACTGGACCTAGAAAAACGGAAGGTAGTGTTATCACCCCCGCTATGTCTCATTGGACTTTATCAATTGGACAGAGGAATGTCTGTAGGTCTTATTGGCCACTGGCTTGAGTGATAATGCCGCTGAGTTCATTGAACGACTTTAATGAGATAACATTGGCACAGGCCTCGCATTCATATCTAGGATAACGATTGTTACCTATCTCGCTGGTACGGTCAACACCTTCACTTTTGTTTAACGCGGCGACACGAGCCGGTGATGGAAGTTGTTTTTCTAACCGTTGACGCTATCCTAGATCGCTGCTGACGCGTTCCTCTTCCCCTGAAGGCTGTATATAGTTGTCTCCCGTCAATTTTCCATTTCTTGCTTCGTACACTGTACATTTCCACAATCTTTTGTGCCAGGTAAGGGAGACTGATGTACGAAAACACCATTTATTCGGAGTGTCTTTAGTGCTTGGAGACATTTTATTTCCTGTGTACGTCCTTGAGTTTTTTGGTTTAGCAGGATTATCTGAATTCTAAGGTCCTGCGAGGATTCTTTCCTTCGATCCTTTTTGGTGTCTGGTTCTCATGACAGCCTGTGTTTGGTCCTGAAGCTAGTAATTGTTAACTCGACATCGCCCTAGAAACATTTTCCTTGGGTTCCGCAATTCTTCTACATACCGTACAAGCTTAGTCCCTTTCTTTTAAACTTCTTTTTCTTGGGCTTTTGCGTAAGGGTTCATTTGATGACAGGATAAATCCGTTGAAATTCATTAATTCTGTAGAAATTTACTTTAGAAGAAGTTGTCATTTATAATAAACCAATCTGAGGAATCCATGTAAGATCTGACATCTATCTATGACCCCAATAAATTTGGGCTTTAAAGCTTTCGTGTACAAGCACAATGTCACCTGTCCTCTCTGCCATCTTTAAAAATCCAAGAAAATGACTCCCTTGGAGCCTGATCCCAAAAAAATATAGGGCGAATTGCTCCCGAAATGTTGGATAATTTCATCCGTTTCTTCGTCAATGCCAGCGACAGATACTCTCTCTAGCTGCCAGACTACCGGTTTTGATAAAGCTGGACGTGGCGAAATTTTATCTACATCATTGGTGACATCGTTAGCTTTTCAGTTACATCTTTCGCATTTACGCAAAAATGCTCAACTAGTATAATCAGGATCCGCCAGTAAACTCTTGTACCTAATATTATTTAGAAGTAGCCTTTACCGTTTGACCGGCCGTTGTAGGCAGTGTTAGTAAACCAATTATGTTATTTTGTTGTAAGTATAAAGCACCAGCGTACCAGTGCATATAATGGGTAAATGTTACCTGATCTCTTAATTGTTCACTGTAATTGTTCACTGTGTAATTGTGGCACTTCTTCTCCTCACTAGTCAGCTGCCACTAGGTCCTGTGAATTAGATGACTGGCTATCAGAGCCTGAGCTACTTGTTTGATACCCAAAAAATTTGGAAGAGGGTCCATGTATAGGACTATTTATCACTTCACTCACACTGTATAAAGATTTACATGTTACCCACTATAGAGTAATGGAAAAATAATAATATTTATAATGAGTTATGGAATGAAGAGAAAAACATATATTATTAGTTAAATGTTTTTATTTACTTTCACCTTTTTGTGCATTGTGCACATATATCTTTATATTGACTACATGTGAAAACTTTTGAAGATCACTTGTGTTTTGTAGTTTATAAAGTAATGATTGTTTGTGATCTACCTGAGTGGAGAGTAGAACCTCGCGCTGGCTATGACGTCAGAGTCAATGATGTCCTTTCCAGGAGGGATGACGTCACGTCTTACTGCAATCCACCTGGGTCTTACGGCGCAGCCTGGCTGATCTGAGGCTGACTTTTGGGTTGGAGCGATCGGCCTGGGGGCTGATCTGGGACTGAACTCTTGGTTGGTGCGATCAGCCTGGAGGCTGATCTGGGGCTGTCCTCTGTTGCACACCAACGAGTCTTGATTGTGTAAGCAAGAGATTGTTTGATTGTCTGGAACCACTTTGACAACCTTGCTAAACTCCGGTGATGTAGTTTTAGCTGGTAGTAATCTCAGCCCACACTCGGGTAGGGGTAACCTTCAGTAATAATTGTAACTGAGGGTAAGACTGCTAAGTTGGCAATCTTTTATAATGTTTTTGTTACCACTGTGTCTCTATGTATACGTTTTGCAAGTGTTTATAGCCATTGTCCACTTAAATTTCTTGTAATTGCTTGTTTGTTGATGATTCACTTAAGATGCCACCTAAGTCACTGGAATCACTTGAAGTAATGTTTGTTTCTTAGTGTCTGACCGATTCTTCTTCTAATCCGTCTCACCGCTGCCACCAGTGTGTTGGTCACACAATATATATATATATATATATATTAGTTCTTGAACTGATAATGGCAGGCTGAAGTAAACACTTTGTAGGTTTTGCTTTATTAGAAAATATAGTTTCACAGGTACTGAGTTCAGTTGAGAGTATATTGTACCTTCTTCTGCTCAGGAAATGTCTTAGTACACTTGTATAGGAGAGCACTTAAGGTGTTCACTGGGTAACATGGTGATATGTTGGTCTCTCTTCACATCAGGGAGAGAGGTGGTTGTGTTAGGAAACGCTTCAGATGTTTGTTGCTGACCTCAAGCTTGACCTCGCCTGCCCCCAGAGTGTCAACTCGCCAATTGATCTGCTACCATGGATGAATGACTTGGTGAATATATGGAATATACTTGGGGAAATATTTATATAATACAAATGGTGCTGTTACATCCACACTTCTCAGTTAGTATCTAAGTAAACTACTATGTGCTGAATCAAACAAATAATGTACTGGAAATTGTCTGTAACACTCAGCACCACAGTATCCTGGCCACTGGGGTCTGATAAACACCGCTTATGACTCCTACCTGTAATTTCTCAGGCTCTTCCTCTCATAGGATGAGTGTGGTGACAGAAAACTAGCTGTGGTCCGAGAAAAAAATAAACTCAAAATACCACCACCACCACCACACCACCACCACCACCCACCACCACCACCTGACACCACCACCCCACCACCTGACACACCACACCACCACCACCACCACCAACCACCACCACCCCACCCCACCTGACACAACCACCACCACCACCCCACCACCACACCACCACCCACCACCACCACCCCACCACCCACCACCACCCCACCACCACCACCACCCCACCACCCCACCACCTGACACACCAACCCACCACCACCCCACCACCACCACCCCCACCACCACCACACCACCACCACCCGACACACCACCACCACCACCACCCCACCCCACCACCACCCCACCCCACCCCACCACCTGACACACCACCACCACCACCCCACCCACCACCACCACCCCACCACCACCACCTGACACACCACCACCCACCACCTGACACACCACCCACCACCACCTGACACACCCCACCACCGCCACCCACCCACCTGACACACCACCACCCCACCTGACACACCACCACCACCTGACACACCACCACCCCACCACCTGACACACCACCACCATCACCTGACACACCACCACCACCTGACACACCACCACCACCACCTGACACACCACCACCACCACCACCTGACACACCACCACCACCACCAGACACACCACACCCTGACCACCCCACCACCACCTGACACACCACCACCACCTGACACACCACCACCTGACACCAACCACCACCACCACCCCACACCTGGCACCACCACCACCCTGACACACCACCACCACACCACCACCACCACCACCACCTGACACACCACAACCAACCACCACCACCTGACACACCACCACCCACCACCTGACACACCACCACCACCTGACACACCACCACCTGACACACACCACCACCACCACCACCACCACCACCACCTGAAACACCACCACCACCTGACACACCACCACCACCACCTGACACACCACCACACCACAACCCAGACACACCACCACCACCACCATCACCTGACACACCACCACCACCTGACACACCACCACCTGACACACCACCACCTGACACACCACCACCACCCACCCACCACCACCACCTGAAACACCACCACACCACCACCCACCACCTGAAACACCACCACCACCTGACACACCACCACCACCACCTGACACACCACCACTACCACCATCCACCTGAAACCACCACCACCACCTGACACACCACCACCACCACCACCACCTGACACACCACCACCACAACCATCACCTGACACACCACCACCACCACCTGACACACCACCACCACCACCATCACCTGAAACCACCACCACCACCACCCTGACACACCACCTGACACACCACCACCACCTGACACACCACCACCACCTGACACAACACCACCACCTGACACATCACCACCACCAACACCTGACACCACCACCCACCACCACCACCTGAAACACCACCACCACCACCACCACCTGACACACCACCACCTAACACACCACCACCACCACCACCACAACCATCACCCTGACACACCACCTGACACACCACCACCACCACCTGACACACCACCCCACCGCCTGACACAACACCACCACCTGACACACCACCCACCACCACCACCTGAAACACCACCCACCACCACCACCACCACCACCACCTGACACACAACACCTCCCACCTGACCACCACCACCACACCACCACCACCTGCACACCACCTGACACACCACCACCACCAACACACCACCACCACCTGACACACCACCACCACCAACACCTGACCACCACCACCACCACCCTGAAACACCACCCCACCATCACCCAACACACCACCACCACCACCACCACCCCACCACAACCTGACACACCACCACCACCACCCCATCACCGACACACCACCACCACCACCACCCAGCACACCACCATCACCACCTGACACACCACCACCACCACCTGACACACCACCACAACCACCTGAGACCACCACCCACCACCTGACACACCACCACCACACCTGACACACCACCAACCACCACCACCTGACACACCACCCACCACCATCCCTGACACCACCCCACCACCACCAACAACTAACACACACCACCACACCCCACACACCACCACCACCACCACTCCACACCACCACCACCTAACACATCCTTGACCACCGAAGGTCAAGATACCCTGGCTCCTCTCGAGCAGCCAGGTCAACTGTTGTTGGCCCATCCCAAACCCTCCCTGAAAACCCTCCCTCCCACCAGAATATCAACAAGTTCTCGCCAGAAGTTACAATTTCATTTAGAAAGGAACGGAACGAGTGTTAAACCGAGGTGAATAGTGGTACAGTGCTAAGTCAGTGAGAACAACTCAACAGTAACAGTCGCACCCAGTTAACCTTTCACACAGGAGGTCCCAGTTACCCAGTGATAACGGCCCCTGCGAGACCCAACAACAACCACCGATGTGTTAATCCGTTCACGATAGGAAGGCCTGGGACCAAACCTCACTCATATAACACCATCTGTGAGGGAATTACACCTACACCATATGTGAGGAATACTACACCACGTCAAGTCCTCATCACACCATCTGAGGGAATTACTACACCACGTGAGGTCCTCATAACACCATCTGTGGAGGAATTACTACACCACGTCAGCCCCTCATAACACCATCTGTGAGGGAATTACTACACCACGTGATGCCCCTCATAACACCATCTGTGAGGGAGTTACTACACCACGTGAGGCCTCATAACACCATCTGTGAGGTAATTACTACACCACGAGGTCCCTCATAACACCATCTGTGAGGTAATTACTACACCACGTGAGGTCCCTCATAACACCATTGTGAGGTAATTACTACACCACGGGGTCCCCATAACACCATCTGTGAGGGAATACTACACCACGAGGCCCCTCATAACACCATCAGAGGGAATTACTACACCAGTGCACCACGCCAGGTCCTCATAACAACATCTGAGGAACTACTACACCACGTGAGTTCTCTCCTAACACCATCTGGGAGGGAGTTACTACACTACGAGTTTGCTATTCAACACCTACATTAATCTGTATGTTCACTGTATGTTCCTTTCACCTTTCAATGAAGGTTTTGTTAATCCAAGTAGTATGTAATAAGTCAATTATGTCCAATGTATATTTTCAGCCTCAATACAGAAATTTTCAATAAACCGTTAATTGTTATATATTATTATTATCACCACCTGACACACCACAACCACCACATGACACACCACCACCACCATCTGAACACACCACCACCACCACCATCACCACCTGACACACCATCACCACCACCACCACCACCACACCAACACATCACCACCTGACACACCACCACCACCACATGACACACCACCACCACCTGACGCACCACCACCACCAACTGACACACCACCACCACCACCAGACACACACCACCACCACCAACTGACACACAATCACCACCACCGACAACCACCACCACCACCACCACCTGACACACCACCACCACCCACCACCTGACACACCACCACCACCACCACCCACCACCACCACCTGACACCACCACCACCACCTCACCTGACACACCACCACCACCACCATCTGACACACCACCACCACCTGACACACCACCACCACCACCTGACACACCAAACTACCCTGACACCACCCCACCACCCACCACTGACACAACCACCACCACCGCCACCTGACACACCACCACCACCACCATCCGACACACCAATCACCACCTGACACACCCACCCCACCACCACCACCCCACACCACCACCACCACCACCGCCACCCCACCTGACACACCACCACCACCACCATCCAACACACCACCACACACCACACACCACCACCACCTGACACACCCACCACCGACCACCACCACCACCTGACACACCACCACCCTGACACACCACCCACCACCACCTGACCACCACCACCACCACCTGACACACCACACCACCACCACCTGACCACCACCCTGACACCACCACCCACCCCTGGACACCACCACCACCACCACCTGACACCACCACCACCACCACCCACCACCTGACACACCACCACCGACACACCACCACCACCACCACCCTGACACACCCACCACCACCACCTGACACACCACCACCACCACCACCACACCACCATCACCACCACCACCACCACCTGACACACCACCACCACCACCTGACACACCACCACATCACTGACACACCACCACCACCACCTGACACACCACCACCACCTGACACACCACCACCACCACCAGCCTGACACACCACCTGATACCACCACCTGACCACCACACCACCTGAACAACCACACCACCACCACCTGACAAGACGCACCACCCACCACCTGAACACACCACCACCACCACCTGACACACCACCCCACCACCTCACCACCTGACACACCACCACCACCACCTGACACACCACTACCACCACCTGACACACACCACCACCACACCACACCAACACCACCCCACCACCACCTGACACACCACCACCACCCACACGACCCACTCACCTCACCACCACCACACACCACCACCACCACCTGACACACCTCACCACCACCACCTGACACACCCCACCACCACCACCTGACACACCACCACCCACCACCTGACACACCCACCACCACCACACCACCACCACCACCTGACACACCACCATCAACTGACACACCACCACCACCATCGACACACCACACCACCACCACCACCTGACACACCACCCCACCACCTCCCCCACCCTGACACACAACCACCACCACCTGACACACGACCACCACCACCACCACCTGGACACACCACCACCACCACCACCTGACACACCACCTCACCACCACCAGCCTGACACACCACCTCACACCACCACCACCACCACCCACCTGACACCACCACCTCCACCACTGACACACACCACCACCACCACCTGACACTAACACCACCACCACCACCTGACACACACCACCTCCACCAACTGACACACAACTCACCACCACCTGACACACCACCACCATCTACCACCACCACCTCCTGACACCTCACCACCACCACACATCGCCCACGTCATCCTCAACAAAACTGGACTGGCCAGAGTGACCAGAGCCTCCCCATACTCGAGACAAAAACCAGGCCTCCTTGCGGTGTTGGTCCTGGCATTGCGAAAACCACTCTTCCTACTGTTCACCAATTGTTTTATCATGGATTAAACAAGACGCTGAACGCGCCACCACACACCCCACACACCTGCACACACCCCCACACACCTGCACACACACACCCCACACACCCTGCACCACCACACAGCCTCACACACCTGCACTGCCACACACCCCCACCCCACCTGCAACTCACCCCACACCCCCACACACCCACACCCACACACCCACACACCTGCACCACCTGCACACTCACACACTTGCACCACCACACAATTGACTCATTGCACATTTGTATTAGCTAAGAATTTCTTTCGTTTTGATTCTAATAATGACATCTCCATATGTTATTTACCTTTAAGTTTTAGATCAACCTTGAAATAGTCCCCTAATTTATAATTATCACCTAATGATTAACACCCCACTTTGCCTGGGGGTTGATTAGGTAGGTTTTGTTGCATTGGTTTGCTAAATCTTGGCTCTGGTTAGGTTTGATCCATTTTGGCTTGGATCAGATTTGGTTGTGTTTGTGTTGGTTAGGTTGAATTAAATTAGCCAGATTTTCAGTTAGGCTACCATACATGTCAACCAGACTAACCCGTCAAGAAAACCAGTATTATGATCCCCACCCAGTCTCTTACTGTTCTCTACTGACTGTGTGAACTTGCCATGCTCTTAAAATGTTATATAATAAATTAAAACAACCCCCTCCAGTCCCCCATCACATTTCTATAATTACATACAATTAAGCTCAACCTTTGTTTCTATCACCTGGTAAGAAGAGGCTACTGGTTTATCTTTCAAGGTTTATTGCGCGATGAACAGTGACCGTGAAAATAAACACCAGGCCTAAAACAATCCCTTCCCCACCTCATCCCACGGTATATTGTGAAACATTATCGCCTCCTTCAGCAGTTCGTATCGGTCTTCTGTCACAACTCACTTGATGATCAGATGAGGTAAGGCATATTTTGGTCGTGGCGCAGCGTTGATCAAGTTTTCCTCGTTTTTATTTTACACGATGAGCGAAAGAACAAGATGGTGTGGTTATGTTACTTTAGGTTACGTTTCTGCCTGGCATGAATCCAGAAAAAAGTGAGTTTTCGCCACGACTCTCTTTAATATTCCCTCTGTCGCTCTCACCTTCCCTCCGTTGCATCATCTTGAACAAAAACTTCACCACCCTGTTATCACGAGCAACCACCCCAAAGTCGACCTGATGGATGAAAACTAGACCTATTGAGAAACTGGAGAAGACTGCCATTGCTGGATCCTTGAACCTTTTTAGGCTGAGATCTGTGATGACTGCGTGTAACATCCCCTACTACAAGATGTCTGTGATGAGTGCGTAACACTGTCCCCACTACAAGATGCTCTGTGATTGCGTATAACACTCCCCTACTACAAGATGCTCTGTGATGACTGGTCTTAACATGTCCCCTACTACAAGATGCTCTACAATGGCTACAGTGAACATGTCCCACTACAAGGTGCTCTAGATGATTGGTTTTAAACCCATACTACAAGATGCTCTATGATGGCTACGTATAACATGTCCCTCACACAAGATGCTCTGTGATGACTGCGTTTTAACATGTCCCCTCAACAAACCAACACCACAAACCAAACCAAACCCCAAACAAACCCAACCAACACCCCCACACAAACCAACAACACAACCCCACTACAAGATGCTCTATGATGGCTGCGTGTAACATAGCCCCTACACAAGATGCTCTGTGATAACTGCATACGTCCCTACTACAAGATGCTCTATGATACTTCGTTTAACACAGCCTCACAAGATGCTCTGTGATGACTGCATGTACATGTCCCACAAGATGCTCTATGATGGCTGCGTGTAACATATCCCCTACTACAAGATGCTCATTGATGACTGCGTGTAACATGTCCCCTACTACAAGGTACTCTGTGATAACTGCATTTAACATGGCCCCCTACTACAAGATGCTTAAGATACTAGTGTAACATGTCCCCACTACAAGATGCTCTCAGATGACTGTGTGTAACATGTCCCCTACTACAAGATGCCCAGGATGACTGTGCACATGGCCCCTACTACAAGATGCTCAGATGACTGTGTGTACATGTCCCCTACTTCAAGGTGCTCCCCAGATGATTGCGTTTAACATGGCCCCTACCATACAAGTGCTCTTGTGATGGCTGCGTGTAACATGGCCCCTACTACAAGACGCTCTGGTGATGACTGGTGTGCAACATGTCCCCCACTACAAGGTGCTCTCAGATGATTGCGTTTTACCATGGCCCTACTACAAGATGCTCTGTGATGACTGTGTTTAAATATAAGCTAATGCACCGGAACGAAGCACACTTGAT
>NW_024741445.1:0-24023 GCF_018991925.1 Homarus americanus
GAATTGGTTATCTACTTGAAAGTAGATGGATTTTCTTTTTATGAATGTAGTTATCGATTTTTGGGAAGTAGATTTTCGTATTTTAGGAAATATTACCTAATTTTGGGATGTAGATTATCATAGAAAACGGGAAATTTGTATCATAAAAAATGAAATAACTACTTTCAGAAGTTGGTTAGATAACGATTTTCGAAAATAGATTATCATAGAAAACAGGAAATTTGTATCATAAAAAATGAAATATCTACTTTCCGGGAAAGTTGGTTATCTACTTCCCAGTAGATGAATTTTCTTTCGGGAAAGTTGGTTTAACCAAATTTGCCGAAATAGATTATCATAGAAACGGAAATTTGTATCATAAAATTGGAAATATCTACTTTCCGGAAGTTGGTTAGATAACCAACTTTCGGAAATAAATATCATAGAAAACAGGAAATTTGTATCATAAAAATGGAATATCTACTTTCAGGAAAGTTGGTTATATACTTTCCCGAAAAGTAGATGGTTTCTACTTTTGGAAAGTGAATTATCGACTTTCGAAATGAAATTTTCGAATTTTGGGAAATATTACCTAATTTTGAAGTGGATTATCATAGAAAACGGGAAATTTGTATCATAAAAATGGAAATATCTACTTTCCGGGAAGTTGGTTATTTTGTTTGTTTTTCTCTTTCCGGAAATTGGTTATATATTTAGTAGATAGATTTTCTACTTTTCGGAAAAGTGGATTATCGACTTTTTCGTAGTAGTTTTCGGTTAAGATATTACATAATTTTGTGAAGTAGATTATCATAGAAACGGAAATTTGTATCATAAAAATGAAATATCTACTTTGGAAATAGTTATTTGTGTAGATTTTCTTTTTCGGAAAGTAGATATCGTTTTGGGTGTTTTTTTCGAATATACTATTTTGGGAAGAATTATCAGAAAACAGAATTTGTATCATAAAAATGGAAATATTCTTTCCAGAAAGTTGATTAAATAACCAAATTTGGAAATTTGTTTCATAAAAATGGAAATTTGTGTCTTATAAATTGGTAATATATACTTTCGAAGTTGATTTTTCTACTTTTCCAGTAGATAGATTTTCTACTTTTCGGAAGTTGGTTAGATAACCAAATTTGCAGAAATGAATTATCATAAAACAGAAATTTGTATCATAAAATGGGAAATATCTACTTTCCTGGAAAGTTGGTTATCTACTTCCCGAAAATGTAGATTTTTCTACTTTAGGAAGTTAGTTGGATTATACGCAAATAGTTATCATAGAAAACGGGAAATTTGTATCATAAAATGAAATATCTACTTTCCGGGAAAGTTGGTATAACAACTTTCCGAAAATAGATTATCATAGAAACGGGAAATTTGTATCATAAAAATGGGAAATATCTGCTTTCCGGGAAGTTGGTTATCTACGAAAGTAGATAGATTTTCTACTTTTCGGGAAAGTAGATTATCGACTTTTGGGAAAGTAGATTTTCGTAACCTAAAATATTACCTAATTTTTGGGAAGTGGATTATCATAGAAAACGGGAATTTGTATCATAAAAATGGGAAATATCTACTTTCCGGGAAAGTTGGTTAGATAACTAAATTTGGAAAATAGATATCATAAAACGGAAATTTGTATCTAAAAATAGAAATATCTACTTTTCCGGAAAGTTTTTAGATAACAAATTTGCGAAAATAGATATCATAGAAAACGAGAATTGTTCATAAAAATGAAATATCTACTTTCCGGGAAGTTGATTTATCTACTTCCCGAAAAGTGAATAGATTTTCTACTTTTCAGAAGTAGATTATCGACTTTTGGGAAAGTAGATTTTCGTATTTCGAGAATATTACTAATTTTGGGAAGTAGATTATCATAGAAAACGGAAATTTATCATAAAAAATGAAATATCTACTTTCCGGGAAAGTTTGATTAGATAACAAATTTGCCGAAATAGGATATCATAGAAAACAAAATTTGTATATAAAATGGGAAATATCTACTTTCCGGAAAGTTGGTTATCTACTTCCCCGAAAGTAGATAGATTTTCTACTTTCCGGGAAAGTTGGTTAGATAACAATTGCCGAAATAGATTATCGAAAACGAAATTTGTATCATAAAAAATGGGAAATATCTACTTTCCGGGAAGTTGGTTAGATAACCAAATTTGCGAAATAGATATCATAAAACAGGAAATTTGTATCATAAAAATGGAAATATCTACTTTCCGGGAAGTTGGTTATATACTTTCCGAAAAGTAGATAGTTTTCGGAAGTAGATTATCGACTTTTCGGAGTAGATTTTCATGGGAAATATTACCTAATTTTGCAGAAGATTATCATGAAAACGGGAAATTTGTATCATAAAAATGAAATATCTACTTTCCAGGAAAGTTGGTTATCTACTTCCGAAAAAGTGAATTGATACTTTTCGGAAGTAGATTATCGACTTTGAAAGTAGATTTTCGTATTTTCAAAATACCTAATTTTGGGAAGTAGATTATCATAAAACAGGAAATTTGTATCATAAAAATGGGAAATATCTACTTTCCGGGAAAGTTGGTTAGATAACCAAATTTGCCGAAAATAGATATCATAGAAAACGGAAATTTGTATCATAAAATGAAATATCTACTTTCAGGAAGTTGGTTATCTACTTCGAAAAGTAGATAGATTTTCTACTTTCCGGAAGTTGGTTAGATAACCAAATTTGCGAAAATAGATATCATAGAGGGAAATTTGTATCATAAAAAATGGGAAATATCTACTTTCCGGAAAGTTGGTTAGATAACAAATTTGCGAAAATAGATATCATAAAACAGAAATTTGTATCATAAAATAGGGAATATCTACTTTCCGGGAAGAGTTGGTTAGATAACCAACTCGAAAATAATATCATAAAACAGGAAATTTGTATCATAAAATAGGAAATATCTATGTTATAGAGATAAACCAAATTTGCCGAGAAATAGATTAATATAAGAACGGAAATTTGTATCATAAAAATGTGAAATATCTACTTTCCGAAAGAGTATTCGAAAAGTAGATAGATTTTTACTTTCCGGAAAGTTGGTTAGATAACCAAATTTTGCAAAAATAGATTATCACAGAAAACGGAAATTTGTATCATAAAATGGAAATATTTACTTTCCGGGAAAGTTGTTAGATAACCAACTTTTCCCGGAAAATAGGATTATCAGAAAACGGAAATTTGTATCATAAAAATTGGAAATATCTAAGTTGAGATAACCAAATTTGCCGAAAATAGATTATCATAGAAAACGGAAGTTTGTATCATAAAAATGGGATATATCTACTTTCCGAAAAGAGATTATCATAGAAAACGCGAAATTTGTATCATAAAAATGGAAATAACTACTTTCGGGAAAGTTGATATCTGCTTCCTGAAAAGTAGATAGATTTCTACTTTCCGAAAGTTGGTTAGATAACCAAATTTTGCCAAAATAGATTATCATAGAAAACGGAAATTTGTATCATAAAAATGGGAAATATCTACTTTCCGAAAGTTAGGTTATCTACTTCAAAAAGTAGATAGATTTTCTACTTCCGGGAAAGTTAGATAACCAAATTTGCCGAAAATAGATTAGCATAGAAAACGGGAAATTTGTATCATAAAAATAAATATCTACTTTCCGGAAAGTTGGTTATCTACTTTCCCGAAAAGTAGATAGATTTTCACTTTCGTAGATTTTTGATTCTTTCGAGAAGTAGATTTTCGAATTTTGGGGAAATACCTAATTTTGCGAAGTGGATTATCATAGAAAACGGGAAATTTGTATCATAAAATGGGAAATATCTACTTTCTGAAAAGTAGATATAGATTTCATTGAAAGATTATCGACTTTGGAAAGTAGATTTCGTATTTTCAGAAATATTACCTAATTTGGAAGTAGATTATCATAGAAAACTGAAATTTGTATCATATAAAATTGAAATATCTATTTCCGGAGAGTTGGTTAGATAACCAAATTTGCCGAAATAGATTATCATAGAAAAGCGAAATTTGTATCATAAAAATGGGAAATATTTTCCGGAAGTTGTTTACTTCGAAAAGTAGATAGATTTTCACTTTCCGGGAAAGTGTTAGATAACCAAATTTGCTGAAAATAGATTATCATAGAAACGAAATTTGTATCATAAAAATGGGAAATATCTACTTTGAAAGTTGTTTAGATAACCAAATTTGCCGAAATAGATTATCATAGAAATTTGTATCATAAATATTTACTTTCCGAAAGTTGTTAGATAACCAACTTTCCCGAAAATAGATTATTCTAGAAAACGGGAAATTTGTATCATAAAATAAAATATCTACTTTCGACAGGTGTTGGTTATCTATCGAAAGATAGATTTTTCACTTTCAGAAAGAGTTAGATAACCAAATTTGCCGAAAATAGATTATCATAGAAAACGAAATTTGTATCATAAAAATAATATCTACTTTCCGAAGAGTTAGATAACAACTTTCCTGAAAATAGATTATCATAGAAAACGGAAATTTGTATCATAAAAATAGGAAATATCTACTTCCGAGAAAGTTGGTTATCTACTTCCGAAAAGAAGATAGATTTTCTACTTTCCGGGAAAGTTGGATAACCAAATTTGCCGAAAGATTATCATAGAAAACGAAATTTGTATCATAAAAATGGGAAATATCTACTTTCCGAAAGTTGGTTATATACTTCCCGAAAAGTAGATAGATTTTCTACTTTCCGGAAAGGTTAGATAACCAAATTTAAAAATAGATTATCATAGAAACGGGAAATTTGTATCATAAAAATAAATATCTACTTTCCGAAAGTTAGATAACCAACTTTCCCGAAAATAGATTATCTTAGAAAACGGGAAATTTGTATCATAAAATGGGAAAATCTACTTTCCGGGAAAGTATTTATTTTCCCGAAAGGATAGATTTCTACTTTCGAAAGTAGATTATCGACTTCGGAAGTAGATTTCGAATTTTGGGAAATATACCTAATTTTGCGAAGTAGATTATCATAGAAAACGAAATTTGTATCATAAAAATGGGAAATATCTACTTTCCGGGAAAGTTGGTTAGATAACCAAATTTGCCGAAAATAGATTATCATAGAAAACGGGAAATTTGTATCATAAAAATGGGAAATATCTACTTTCCGGGAAAGTTGGTTATCTACTTCCCCGAAAAGTAGATAGATTTTCTACTTTCCGGGAAAGTTGGTTAGATAACCAAATTTGCCGAAAATAGATTATCATAGAAAACGGGAAATTTGTATCATAAAAAATGGGAAATATCTCCTTTCCGGGAAAGTTGGTTAGATAACCAACTTTCCCAAAAATAGATTATCATAGAAAACGGGATATTTGTATCATAAAAAATGGGAAATATCTACTTTCCGGGAAAGTTGGTTATATACTTTCCCGAAAAGTAGATAGATTTTCTACTTTTCGGGAAAGTAGATTATCGAGTTTCGGAGAAGTAGATTTTCGAATTTTGGGGAAATATTACCTAATTTTGCGAAGTGGATTATCATAGAAAACGGGAAATTTGTATCATAAAAAATGGGAAATATCTACTTTCCGGGAAAGTTGGTTATCTACTTCCCCGAAAAGTAGATAGATTTTCTACGTTTCGGGAAAGTAGATTATCGACTTTTTGGGAAAGTAGATTTTCGTATTTTCGGGGAAATATTACCTAATTTTGGGAAGTAGATTATCATAGAAAACGGGAAATTTGTATCATAAAAAATGGGAAATATCTACTTTCCGGGAAAGTTGGTTAGATAACCAAATTTGCCGAAAATAGATTATCATAGAAAACGGGAAATTTGTATCATAAAAAATGGGAAATATCTACTTTCCCGAAAAGAGATTATCATAGAAAACGCGAAATTTGTATCATAAAAAATGGGAAATTTCTACTTTCCGGGAAAGTTGGTTATATACTTTCCCGAGAAGTAGATAGATTTTCTACTTTTCGGTAAAGTAGATTATCGACTTTTCGGAGAAGTAGATTTTCGAATTTTGGGGAAATATTACCTAATTTTGCGAAGTAGATTATCATAGAAAACGGGAAATTTGTATCATAAAAAATGGGAAATATCTACTTTCCTGGAAAGTTGGTTATCTACTTCCCCGAAAAGTAGATAGATTTTCTACTTTCCGGGAAAGTTGGTTAGATAACCAAATTTGGCAAAAATAGATTATCATAGAAAACGGGAAATTTGTATCATAAAAAATGGGAAATATCGACTTTCCGGGAAAGTTGGTTAGATAACTAACTTTCCCGAAAATAGATTATCATAGAAATCGAGAAATTTGTATCATAAAAAATGGGAAATATCTACTTTCCGGGAAAGTTGGTTATCTACTTCCCCGAAAAGTAGATAGATTATCTAATTTTCGGGAAAGTAGATTATCGACTTTTTGGGAAAGTAGATTTTCGTATTTTCGGGGAAATATTACCAAATTTTGGGAAGTAGATTATCATAGAAAAAAACGGAATTTGTATCATAAAAATAGAAATATCTACTTTCCGGGAAAGTTGAGAGATACTCTCGAAAGTAGATAGATTTTTCATTTTTCGGGAAAGTAGATTATCGACTTTTGGGAAAGTAGATTTCGCATTTCGGGGAAATATTACCCAATTTTAAAGTAGATTATCACAGAAAACGGGAAATTATATCATAATATAAAAAATGGGAAATATCTACTTTCCGGGAAAGTTAGATAGATAACCAAATTTGCCGGTGCACAGATTATCAGTAGAAAACGGAAATTTGTATCATAAAAATGGGGAAAGATTTATTTCTTTCCGGGAAAGTTATTAGATAACCAACTTTCCCGAAAATAGATTATCATAGAAAACGGGAAATTTGTATCATAAAAAATGGAAAATATCTACTTTCCCGGAAAGTTGGTTAGATAACCAAATTTGCCGAAAAGATTATCATAGAAACGGAAATTTGTATCATAAAAAATGAAATATCTACTTTCCGGAGAAAGTTGGTTGAATATACTTTTCCCTAAATAGTATCATAGAAAACGGAAATTTGTATCATAAAAATAAATATCTACCGAGAAAGTTGGTTATCTACTTCCCCAATAGAAATATCTACTTTCCACGAGAAAGTTGATTTATACTTCCCGAAAAAGAAGATAGTTTTCTCTTTCAGGAAAGTTAGTTAGATAACCAAATTTGCCGAAAATAGATTATCATAGAAAACGAAATTTGTATCATAAAAAAATGAAAATATCTACTTTCCGGGAAAGTTGGTTATATACTTCCCGAAAAGTAGATAGATTTTCTACTTTCCGGGAAAGTTGGTTAGATAACCAAATTTGGCAAAATAGATTATCATAGAAACAGGAAATTTGTATCATAAAAAAATGGGAATATCTACTTTCCGGGAAAGTTGGTTGAATGTAACTTTCCGAAAATAAATTATCTTAGAAAAACAGGAAATTTGTATCATAAAAATGAAATATCACTTTCCGGGAAGTTGGTTATCTACTTTCCGAAAAGTGAATAGATTCTGCTTTTTCGGGAAAGTAGATTATCGACTTTTCGGGAAGTAGATTTTCGGAGTACAGAAATATTACCTAATTTTTTAGTAGATTATCATAGAAAACGTGAAATTTGTATCATAAAATGAAATATCTACTTTGGGAAAGTTGATTAGACAACAAATTTGCCGAAAATAGATTATCATAGAAACAGAAATTTGTATCACTAAAAATGGGAAATATCCTACTTTCCGAAAAGAGATTATCATAGAAAACATGAGGTTATCATAAAAGAATGAAATTTCTACTTTCCGGGAAAGTTGATTTATATACTTTCGAGAAGTAGATGAATTTTCTACTTTTCGGGAAAAGTAGATTATCGACTTTTCCAGATGGATTTTCGAGCCACAGAAATATTACCTAATTTTTGCGAAGTAGATTATCATAGAAACGGAAATTGTATCATAAAAATGGGAATCTCTACTTTCCTGGAAGTTGATTTATCTACTTCCCCGAAAATGAATAGATTTTCTTTTCAAAAGTAGATTATCGACTTTTTTGGAAGAAAGAATTTTCGTGACCCTAAAGGAAATATTACCTAATTTTGGGAAGTAGATTATCATAGAAACGAAATTTTGTATCTCATAAAAATGAAAATAACTGCTTTCCGGGAAAGTTGGATATCTGCTTCCCTGAAAAGAGTGGATAGATTTTCTACTTTCAGGAAAGTTGATTAGGCCGCAAATTTGCGAAATAGATTATCATAGAAAACCTTGAAATTTGTATCATAAAAATAGGAAATATCTGCTTTCCGGGAAAGTTGGTTATCTACTTCCTGAAAAAGTGGATAGATTTTCTACTTTCCGGGAAAGTTGGTTAGATAACCAAATTTGCCGAAAATAGATATCATAGAAACGAAATTTGTATCATAAAAATGGAAATATCTACTTTCCGGGAAAGTTGGTTATCTACTTCCCCGAAAAGTATAGATAGATTTCTACTTTCGGGAAAGTTGGTTAGAATAACCAAATTTGCCGAAATAGAATATCATAGAAAACAGGAAATTTGTATCAAAAAAATGGGAAATATCTCCTTTCCGGGAAAATTGGTTAGATAACCAACTTTCCCAAATCGATTATCATAGAAACAGGAAATTTGTATCATAAATGAAATATCTACTTTCCGGGAAAGTTGGTTATCTACTTCAAAGTAGAAAGATTTTTACGTTTCAGGAAAGTAGATTATCGACTTTTGGGAAAGTGAATTTTCGTATTTTCGAGAAATATTACCTAATTTTGGGAAGTAGATTATCATAAAACAGGAAATTTGTATCATAAAAATGAAATATCTACTTTCCGGGAAAGTTTGGTTGAATAACCAAATTTGCCGAAAATAGATTATCATAAAACAGGAAATTTGTATCATAAAAATGGGAAATATCTACTTTCCCGAAAGTTATCATAGAAACGCGAAATTTGTATCATAAAATGGAAATTTCTACTTTCCGGGAAAGTTGGATATATACTTTCAGAAGTAAATAGATTTTCTACTTTTCGGTAAAGTAAATTATCGACTTTTCGGAAAAATTTTTCGAATTTTGAGAAATATTACCTAATTTTGCGAAGTAGATTATCATAGAAAACAGGAAATTTGTATCATAAAAATGGAAATATCTACTTTCCTGGAAAGTTGGTTATCTACTTCCCCGAAAAGTAGATAGATTTTCTACTTTCGAGGAAAGTTGGTTAGATAACCAAATTTGGCAAAAATAGATTATCATAGAAAACGGAAATTTGTATCATAAAAATGGAAATATCTACTTTCCGGGAAAGTTGGTTAGATAACCAACTTTTAAAATGATATCATAGAAAACGAAATTTGTATCATAAAAATTGGAAATATCTACTTTGGGAAGTTGGTTATCTACTTTCCCGAAAGTAGATAGATTTTCTACTTTTCGGGAAAGTAGATTATCGACTTTTCGGGGAAGTAGATTTTCATTAGGAAATATTACCTAATTTTGCAGTAGATTATCATAAAACGTGAAATTTGTATCATAAAATGGGAAATATCTACTTTCCGGGAAGTTGGTTAGATAACAAATTTGCCGAAAATAGATATCATAAACAGGAAATTTATCATAAAAATGGGAAATATCTACTTTCCCGAAAATAAATTATCATAGAAAACAGGATATTTGTATCATAAAAAATGGAAATATCTACTTTCCGGGAAAGTTGGTATATATACTTTCCGAAAAGTAGATGAATTTTCTACTTTTCGGGAGAAAATTATCGACTTTTCGAATGAATTTTTCGAATTTTGGGAAATATTACCTAATTTTGCGAAGTGGATTATCATAGAAAACGGGAAATTTGTATCATAAAAATGAAATATCTACTTTCCAGGAAGTTGGTTATCTACTTCCCGAAAAAATGAATAGAGTTCTACTTTTCGGGAAAGTAGATTATCGACTTTTGGAAAAGAGATTTTCGTATTTTCGGAAATATTACCTAATTTTGGGAAGTAGATTATCATAGAAACGGGAAATTTGTATCATAAAAAATGCAAAATATCTACTTTCCGGGAAGTTGGTTGAATAACCAAATTTGCCGAAAATAGATATCATAGAAAACAGGAAATTTGTATCTTAAAAATGGAAATATCTACTTTCCGAAAGTTGAGTTATCTACTTCCCGAAAAAATGGAATTTTCTACTTTCCGGGAAAGTTGGTTAGATAACCAAATTTGCCGAAAATAGATTATCATAGAAAAACGAAATTTGTATCATAAAAATGCAAAATATCTACTTTCGGGAAAGTTGGTTAGATAAACAACTTTCGAAAATAGATTATAAACAGGATATTTGTATGTAAAAATGGGAAATATCTACTTTCGGGAAAGTTGGTTATCTCTTTTCGGAGAAGTAGATTTTTCGAACGAAATATTACCTAATTTTGCGAAAGTGGATTATCATAGAAAACAGGAAATTTGTATCATAAAAAATGGAAATATCTACTTTCCGGGAGAGTTGGTTATCTACTTCCCCGAAAGTAGATAGATTTTCTACTTTCGGGAAAGTAGATTATCGACTTTTTGGAAAGTAGATTTTCGTATTTTTTCGAAATATTACCTAATTTTGAAGTATTATCATAGCAAAACAGGAATTTGTATCATAAAAAATGGGAAATATCTACTTTCAGGAAAGAAGTTGGTTAGATAACAAATTTGCAAAAATAGATTATCGCAAAACAGGAAATTTGTATCTAAAATGGGAAATATCTACTTTCCGGGAAAGTTGGTTATCTACTTGAAAGTAGATGAATTTTCTACTTTCCGGGAAAGTTGGTTAGATAACCAAATTTGCCGAAAATAGATATCATAGAAAACAGGAAATTTATCATAAAAATGGGAAATATCTACTTTCCAGGAAGAGTTGGTAAGACAACTTTTCCCGAAAATAGATTATCATAGAAAACGGAAATTTGTATGTAAAAAATGGGAAATATCCTACTTTCCGGGAAAGTTGGTTGAATAGCAAATTTGCCGAAAATAGTTATCATAGAAACAGGAAATTTGTATCATAAAATGGGAAATAATATCTACTTTCCGGGAAGTTGGTTAGATAACCAACACCGAAAATAAATATCATAGAAAACAGGAAATTTGTATCATAAAAAATGGGAAATATCTACTTTCAGGAAAGTTGGTTATATACTTCGAAAAGTAGATAGATTTTTCTACTTTTCGGGGAAAGAAGTAAATATCGCTTTTCAGGGAAATAGATTTTTCGGAAATACAGGGAAATATTACCTAATTTTGCGAAGTAGATTATCATAGAAAACGTAAATTTGTATCATAAAAATGGGAAATATCTACTTTCCGGGAAAGTTGGTTGAATATAGAGATTTGCCGAAAATAGATTATCATAGAAAACAGAGGAAATTTGTATCATAAAATGGGGAAATATCTACTTTCCCGAAAAGAGATTATCATAGAAATTTGTATTATAAAAAATGGGAAATTTCTACTGAAAGTTGGTTGGATAACCATCTCCATGAATATCATAAAACAGGAAATTTGTATCATAAAAATGGGAAATATCTACTTTCCGGGAAAGTTGGTTATCTACTTTCGAAAAGTAGATAGATTTTTACTTTTCGGGAAATGAATTATCGACTTTTCGGGAAGTAGATTTTTCGAATTTTGAAATATTACCTAATTTTGCAGTTGATTATCATAAAACGTAATTTGTATCATAAAAATGGGAAATATCTACTTTCCGTGAAAGTTGGTTAGATAACCAAATTTGCCGAAAATAGATTATCATAGAAAACGGGAAATTTGTATCATAAAAATGGGAAATATCTACTTTCGGGGGAAAGTTGGTTAGATAACAAATTTGCCGAAAATGAGTATCATAGAAACAGGATATTTGTATCGAAAAAAATGGGAAATATCTACTTTCAGAAGTTGATTTTATACTTTCGAAAAGTAGATAGTTTTCTACTTTTCGGGAAAGTAGATTATCGACTTTCGGAGTAGATTTTTCGAATTTTGAAATATTACCTAATTTTGCGAAGTGGATTATCATAAAACAGGAAATTTGTATCATAAAAAATGGGAAATATCTACTTTCCGGGAAAGTTGGTTATCTACTTCCCGAAAAGTAGATAGATTTTCTACTTTCGGGAAAGTAGATTATCGACTTTTTGAAGTAGATTTTCGTACTTTCGGGGAAATATTACCTAATTTTGGGAAGTAGATTATCATAGAAACGGGAAATTTGTATCATAAAAAATGCAGAAATATCTACTTTCCGGGAAGTTGGTTAGATAACCAAATTTGAAAATGATTATCATGAAAACAGGAAATTTGTATCATAAAATGGGAAATATCTACTTTCCGGAAAGTTGGTTATCTACTTCCCCGAAAAAAAGATAGATTTTCTACTTTCCGGAAAGTTGGTTAGATAACCAAATTTGCAAAATAGATATCATAGAAAGCGAAATTTGTATCATAAAAATGGGAAATATCTACTTTCCGGGAAAGTTGGTTATCTACTTCCCGAAAAGTAGATAGATTTTCTACTTTCGGGAGAGTGGTTAGATAACCAAATTTGCCGAAAATAGATTATCATGAAACAGGAAATTTGTATCATAAAAATGGGAAATATCTACTTTCCGGGAAAGTTGGTTGAATAACCAACTTTCCGAAAATAGATATCATAGAAAACGAGGAATTTGTATCATAAAAATGAAATATCTACTTTCCGGGAAAGTTGGTTATCTACTTACCCGAAAATAGATAGATTTTCTTTTTTCAGGAATAATTATCATTTTGATAGTAGATTTTCGAATTTTGGTAGAAATATTACCTAATTTGCCGAAGTAGATTATCATAAGCGTGAAATTTGTATCATAAAAAATGGGAAATATCTACTTTCCGGGAAAGTTGGTTGTTGATAACCATTTGCGTGATTATCATAAAACGGAAATTTGTGTCATAAAAATGGGAAATATCTTTCCGGGAAAGTTGGTTTGGATAACCAACTTTCATCGTTATCATAGAAAACGGGATATTTGTATCATAAATATTGGAAATATCTACTTTCCGGGAAAGTTGGTTGTTACTTTCCCCGAAAAGTAGATAGATTTTCTCACTTTTCGGGAAAGTAGATATTATCGACTTTCGGGAAGTGGGCCACTCCCGAGCCCCCAGGGGAAATATTACCTAATTTTGCGAAGTAGATTATCATAAGCGTGAAATTTGTAGCCATAAAAATGGGAATATCTACTTTCAGGAAAGAAAGTTGGTTAGATAACCAAATTTGCCGAAAATAGATTATCACGCAAAACAGGAAATTTGTATCATAAAAATGAAATATCTACTTTCCCGAAAAGAAATTATCATAGAAAACGCGAAATTTGTATCATAAAAATAGAAATTTCTACTTTCCGGAAAGTTGATTTATATACTTTCTCCCAAGAAGTAGATAGATTTTCTACTTTTCAGGAAAAGTAGATTATCGACTTTTCAGGAGAAGTAGATTTTTCGGAAACCCACAGAAATATTACATAATTTTGCGAAAGTAGATTATCATAAGCAGGAATTTGTATCATAAAAATGGGAAATATCTACTTTCAGGGAAGTTGGTTATCTACTTCCCGGAAAAGTGATAGATTTTCTTTTTGGAAAGTAGATTATCGACTTTGGGAAAGTAGATTTTCGTATTTTCGAAATATTGCTAATTTTGGGAAGTAATTATCATAGAAAACGGGAAATTTGTATCATAAAATTGGAAATATCTACTTTTCGGAAGTTGGTTATCTACTTCCCGAAAAGTAGATAGGTACTACTTTTCGGAAAGTAGATTATCGACTTTGGGAAAATGAATTTTCGTATTTTCAGGAAATATTACCTAATTTTTTGGGAAGTAGATTATCATAGAAAACTGAAATTTGTATCATAAAAATGGGAAATATCTACTTTCCGGGAAAGTTGGTTAGATAACAAATTTGCCGAAAATAGATTATCGAAAACAGAAATTTATCATAAAAATGGTAAATATCTACTTACCGAAAGTTGGTTATCTACTTCCCCGAAAAAAAGATAGATTTTCTACTACTTTCGGGAAAGTTGGTTGGATAACCAAATTTGCCGAAAATAGATATCATAGAAACAGGAAATTGTATCATAAAATGCGAAATATCTACTTTCCGGGAAAGTTGGTTATCTACTTCCCCGAAAAGTATATAGATTTTTCTATTTTTCAGGAAAGTTGGTTAGATAAGCAAATTTGCCGAAATAGATTATCATAAAACAGGAAATTTGTATCATAAAAATGGGAAATATCTACTTTCCGGGAAAGTTGGTTAGATAACCAACTCCGAAAATAAATATCTCTGAAAACAGGAAATTTGTATCATAAAAATGGGAAATATCTACTTTCCGGGAAAGTTGGTTATCTACTTTCCCGAAAAGTTGATAAGATTTTCTACTTTTCGGAAAGTAGATTATCGACTTTTCGGGGAAGTGGATTTTCGGAAATTTTGGGGAAATATTACCTAATTTTGCAGAGTAGATTATCATGAAAACGTAAATTTGTATCATAAAAAAAATGGAAATATCTACTTTCGGAAAGTTGGTTAGATAACCAAATTTGCCGAAAATAGATTATCATAGAAACGGAAATTTGTATCATAAAATGGGAGTATCTACTTTCCGGGAAAGTTGGTTGGATATACACCGAAATAAATATCATAGAAAACAGGAAATTTGTATCATAAAAATGGAAATATCTACTTTCCGAGGAAGTTGGTTATCTACTTTTCCGAAAAGTGATGAATTTTACTTTTTGGGAAAGTAGATTATCGACTTTTGGAGTAGTTTCGAATTTTGGAAATGTTCTAATTTTGCGAAGTAGATTATCGTAAAACGTGAAATTTGTATCATAAAAATGGGAAATATCTACTTCGAAAAGGATTATCATAGAAAACAGGAAATTTGTATCATAAAAATTGGAAATATACTTTCGGAAGGTTGGATATCTACTTCCTTGAAAGTAGATAGATTTCTACTTTCAGGAAAGTTGGTTGAATAACCAAATTTGCCGAAATAGATATCATAAAACGGGAAATTTATCATAAAAATGAAATATCTACTTTCCGGGAAAAGTTGGTTGAATAACAAATTTGCGAAAATAGATATCATAGAAAAACAGGAAATTTGTATCATAAAAAATGGGAAATATCTACTTTCCCGGAAAGTTGGTTATCTACTTCACGAAAAGTAGAATGAATTTTCAACTTTCAAGAAAGTTAGTTGAATATCAAATTTGCAAAATAGATTATCATGAAAACAGGAAATTTGTATCATAAAAAATGGAAATATCTACTTTCCGGCGAAGTTGGTTAGATAACCAACTTTCGCTGAGATTATCATAAACAGGATGTTGTATCATAAAAATGGGAAATATCTACTTTCCGGGAAAGTTGGTTATATACTTTCCCGAAAAGTAGATAGATTTTTCTACTTTCGGGAAAGTAGATTATCGACTTTTTCGGAGAAGTAGATTTTCCGAGGTACAGGGAAATATTACCTAATTTTTGCAAATGGATTATCATAGAAAACAGGAAATTTGTATCATAAAAAATGGGAAATATCTACTTTCGGAAAGTTGGTTTATCTACTTTTCCCGAAAATGTGAATATATTTTCTACTTTCAGAAATGAATTATCGACTTTCCGAAGTAGATTTTCGAATTTTGAAATATTACCTAATTTTGCGAAGTAGATTATCATAGAAAACGTAAATTTGTATCATAAAAAATGGGAAATATCTACTTTCGCGGAAAGTTGGTTAGAATAATCATTGCGAAAAAGATTATCATAGAAAACAGGAAATTTGTATCATAAAAATGGGAAATATCTACTTTCCGGGAAGTTGGTTGGATAACCAACTTTCCGAAAATAGATATCATAGAAAACAAAAAATGGAAATGTCTACTTTCCGGGAAAAGTTGGTTATCTACTTCCCCGAAAAGTAGTGATAGATTTTCTTTCCGGAAAGGATTGGTTAGATAACCAAATTTGCCGAAAATAGATTATCATAAGAAAGCAGGAGAATTTGTATCATAAAATGGGAAATATCTCGCTTTCCGGCAAAGAGTTAGTTAGATATCCAGCACCGAAATAGATTATCATAGAAACGGGAAATTTGTATCATAAAAAATGGGAAATATCTACTTTCGGGAAAGTTAGTTTATCTACTTACGAAAGTAGATAGATTTTCCTTTCTGGAAATTGGTTGAATTTATAAAATTTGCCGCAAAATAGATATATCATAGAAACGAAATTTGTATCATAAAAATGGAAATATCTACTCCGAAAATGAGTATCATAGAAACGGGATATTTGTATCATAAAAATGGAAATATCTACTTTCCGGAAAGTTGGTTATATGCTTTCGAAAGTAGATAATTTCTGCTTTCGGGAAAATAGATTATCGATTTTCGAAGTAGATTTTCGAATTTTGAAATATTACTAATTTTTGAGAAATTGGTTATACTTAGAAAACGGAAAATTTGTATCATAAAATGGGAAATATCTCTGCTAAAGGAAAGTTAGTTATCTACTTCCCCGAAAAGTAGATGGAATTTTCTACTTTTCGAGATATCGACTTTTGAAATGAATTTTTCGTATTTCGAGGAAATATTACTAATTTGAAATAAAATTATCTGCAAAACCAGAAATTGTATCTCATAAAATGCAGAAATATCTACTTTCCAGGAAGTTGGTTTAGATAACCAAATTTGCCAATAGATATCATAAAGCAGGAAGTTGTATCGCAAAAATGGGAAATATCTACTTTCCGAAAGTTGGTTATCTACTTCCTGAAAAAAGATGAATTTTCTACTTTCCGGGAAAGTTGGTTAGATAATAAATTTGCCGAAAATAGATATCATGAAAACAGGAAATTGTATCATAAAATGGGAAATATCTACTTTCGGGAAAGTTGGTTATCTACTTCCCCGAAAGTGAATAAGACATACTTTCAGGAAAGTTGGTTAGATAACCAAATTTGCCGAAAATGAATATCATGAAAACGAAATTTGTATCATAAAATGAAATATCTACTTTCGAGAGAAATTGGTTAGATAACCAGCACCGAAATAGATATCATGAAAACAGAGGAGAATTTGTATCATAAAAATGAAATATCTACTTTCGGAAAGTTGGTTATCTACTTTCGAAAAGTGAATCAGATTTTCTACTTTCGGAAAGTAGATTATCATTTCAGGGAAGTAATTTTAGGGCTGGCGATATTGCCTAATTTTTGCAGTAGATTATCATAATGAAATTTGTCATAAAATGGGAAATATCTGCTCCGGGAAAGTTGGTTAAAGATAACCAAATTGTAGAAAATGAGAACTTATCATGAAAAACGAGGAAATTTGTATCACAAAATGGAAATATCTACTTTCCGGGAAAATTGGAAGTTTGGATAACTAACTTTCCCGAAAATAGACTCATCATGAAAACAGGAAATTTGTATCATAACAAAATGGGAAATATCTACATTCAGGAAAGTTGGTTATCTACTTTCCCGAAAATGAATAGATTTCACTAAAATGAATTATCGACTTTCGGGAATGGAATTTTCGAGCCACAAATATTACCTAATTTTGCGAAGTGAATTATCATAAACGTGAAATTTGTATCATAAAAATGAAATATCTCTACTTTCGGTGAAAGTTAGTTGAATAACCAAATTTGCCGAAAATAGATTATCATAAAACAAGAGTTGTATCACTAAAAATGGAAATATCTACTTTCCCGAAAAGAATTATCTTAGAAAACGCGAAATTTGTATCATAAAATGGGGAAATTTCTACTTTCAGGAAAGTTAGTTTATATACTTTCCCAAGAAGTAGATAGATTTTTACACTTTCGGAAGTGAATTATCATTTCGAATGGAATTTTCGAATTTTGAAATATTACCTAATTTGCGAAGTGAATTATCATAAGCAGAAATTTGTATCATAAAATGGAAATATCTACTTGAGAGAAAAGTTGATTATCTACTTCCCGAAAGTAGATAGATTTTCTGCACTAGGAAGGAAATTACGTATCGACTTTTGGGAAAGTAGATTTTCGTATTTTCAGGAAATATTACCTAATTTTGGGAGTAGATTATCATAGAAAACAGAAATTTGTATCATGAAATGCGAAACCATCTGCTTTCAGGAGGATTGGTTGGATAACAAAATTTGCCGAAAATGAATATCATAAAACAGGAAATTTGTATCATAAAAATATTGGTAAAAAATATCTACTTACTACCAAGAAAATTGGTTATCTACTTCCCCGAAAAGATAGATTTCTACTTTCAGGAAGGTTGGGTTGAATATTAAATTGCGAAAATAGATTATTCATAGAAAACGGTACAACATGTAAAATAGATATCTACTTTCCGGGAAAGTTGGTTATCTATACGAAAAGTAGATAGATTTTCTGCACGGGAAAGTTGAAGTTGAATAACCCAAAATTTGCCGAAAATAATTATCATACAAACAGGAAATTTGTATCGCAAAATGGGAAATATCTACTTTCGGGAAGTTGGTTGAATAACCAACTTTCCGAAATAAATATCATAGAAAACGAAATTTGTATCATAAAAAATGGGAAATAATACCTTTCCGGGAAAGTTGGTTATCTCTTTCCCGAAAAGTTGATAGATTTTCTACTTTTCAGGAAAGTAAATATCATTTTCGAGAGTAGGCCACTTTCGAATTACGGAAATATTTACTGGTACACTGAAGTAGATTATCATAAGAAACGTGAAATTTGTATCATAAAATGGGAATATCTACTTTCCCGGAAACTTAGACAACAAATTTGCCGAAAATAGATTATCATAGAATAGAAAACAGGAAATTGTATCATAAAAATGGGAAATATCTACTTTCAGGAAGTTGGTTAGATAACTTTCGAAAATAGATATCATTAAAACGAAATTTGTATCATAAAATGGAAATATCTACTTTCCGGGAAAGTTGGTTATCTACTTTCGAAAAGTAGATAGATTTTCTACTTTTCGGAAAGTAGATTATCGACTTTCGGGAGTAGATTTTCGTATTTTGGAAATATTACTAATTTTGCGAAGTAGATTATCATAGAAACGTGAAATTTATCATAAAATGGAATATCTACTTTCCGGGAAAGTTGGTTAGATAACCAAATTTGCCGAAAATAGATTATCAAAACAGAAATTGTATCATAAAAAATGGGAAATATCTACTTTCCCGAAAAAGGAATTATCATGAAAACGCGAAATTTGTATCATAAAAAATGGAAATATCTACTTTCCTGGAAAGTTGGTTATCTACTTCCCGAAAAGTAGATAGATTTTCTACTTTTCGGAAAGTGATTATCGACTTTTGGGAAGTAGATTTTCTTCTTTCGAAATATTAATTTTGGGAAGTAGATTATCATAGAAAACGGGAAATTTGTATCATAAAAATGGGAAATAACTACTTTCCGGGAAGTTGGTATCTACTTCCCGAAAAGTGGATAGATTTTCTACTTTCCGGGAAAGTTGGTTAGATAACAAATTTGCCGAAAATAGATTATCATAAAACAGGAAATTTGTATCATAAAAATAGAAATATCTACTTTCGGGAAAGTTGGTTTTAAAAGTAGATGTTTCTACTTTCAGGAAAGTTGGTTAGATAACAAATTTCCGAAAATAGATTATCATAGAAAACGAAATTTGTATCATAAAATGGGAAATATCTACTTTCCGGGAAGTTGGTTAGATAACAACTTTCGAAAATAATTATCATGAAAACGGAAATTTGTATCATAAAAATGGAAATATCTACTTTCCGGAAGTTGGTTATCTACTTCCCGAAAAGTAGATAGATTTTCTACTTTTCGGGAAAGTAGATTATCGACTTTTGGGAAGTAGATTTTCGATTTTGGGGAAATATTACCTAATTTTGCGAAGTGGATTATCATCAGAAAACAGGAAATTTGTATCATAAAAATGGGAAATATCTACTTTCCGAAAGTTGGTTATCTACTTCGAAAGTAGATAGATTTTCTGATTTTGAAAGTAGATTATCGACTTTTGGGAAAGTAGATTTTCGTATTTTCGAGGAAATATTACCTAATTTTGGGAAGTAGATTATCATAAAACAGAAATTTGTATCATAAAAATGGGAAATATCTACTTTCCGGGAAAGTTGGTTAGATAACCAAATTGCCGAAAATAGATTATCATAGAAAACAGGAAATTTGTATCATAAAAATGGGAAATATCTACTTTCCGCGAAATTTTTAGATAACCACTTTCCGAAAATAGATTATCATAAGAAACAGGAAATTTGTATCATAAAATAAAATATCTACTTTCCGAGAAAGTTGGTTATCTACTTCCCCGAAAAGAAGATAGATTTTTCACTTTCGGGAAAGTTGGTTAGATAACCAAATTTGGAAATAGATATCATAGAAAACAGGAAATTTGTATCATAAAATGGGAAATATCTTTCGGGAGTTGGTTATCTATTCGAAAAGTAGATGAATTTTCTACTTTGGAAAGTTGGTTAGACTACCAAATTTGCCGAAATAGATTATCATAGAAACAGGAAATTTGTATCATAAAAATGGGAAATATCTACTTTCCGGGAAGTTGGTTAGATAACAACTTTCCCGAAAATAGATATCATAGAAAACGGAAATTTGTATCATAAAAATGGGAAATATCTACTTTCGGGAAAGTTTTATTATTTATTTCCGGAAATTTTAGATAAATTTCGAATTATCATAAAACAGGAAATTTGTATCATAAAAATGGGAAATATCGACTTTCCGGGAAAGTTGGTTGATAACCAACTTTCCGAAAATAGATTATCATAGAAAACGGAAATTTGTATCATAAAAATGGGAAATATCTACTTTCCGGGAAGTTGGTTATCTACTTCCGAAAAGTAGATAGATTTTCTAATTTCGAGAAGTAGATTATCGACTTTTTGGAAAGTAGATTTTCGTATTTTGGGGAAATATTACCTAATTTTGGGAAGTAGATTATCATAGAAACGGAAATTTGTAACATAAAAATGGGAAATATCTAATTTCCGGGAAAGTTGGTTAGATAACCAAATTTGCCGAAAATAGATATCATAGAAACAGGAAATTGTATCATAAAAAATGGAAATATCTACTTTCACGGATTTATTAGATAACCAACTTTCGAAAATAGATTATCATAGAAACGGGAAATTTGTATCATAAAAATGGGAAATATCTACTTTCCGCGAAGATTTCTTAGATAACCAACTTTTCGAAAATAGATTATCATAGAAAACGAAATTTGTATCATAAAAATGGAATATCGACTTTCCGGGAAAGTTGGTTAATAACAACTTTCGAAAATAGATATCATAGAAACGAAATTTATCATAAAAATGGGAAATATCTACTTTCCGGGAAAGTTTCTTAGATAACCAACTTTCCCGATAATAGATTATCATAGAAACGGGAAATTTGTATCATAAAAAATGGAAATATCGACTTTCGAAAGTTGGTTGGATAATAACTTTCCGAAAATAGATATCATAGAAAACGAGAAATTTGTATCATAAAATGGGAAAATAGATATCATAAGAAAACGGGAAATTTGTATCATAAAAAATGGGAAATAATATCTACTTTCCGGGAAGAAGTTGGTTAGATATTTGCCGAAAATGGGCGTTATCATAGAAACAGAGGAAATTTGTATCGCAAAATGAAATATCTACTTTCTGCAAAAGTTTCTTAGATATCCAACTTCCCGAAAATAGATTATCATAGAAAACAGGAAATTTGTATCATAAAAAAATGGGAAATATCACTTTCCGGGAAAGTTATTGGAATAATAAATTGCCAAAGAAAATAGATATCATAGAAACGGGAAATTTATCATAAAATGGGAAATATCTACTTTCCGCAAAAGTTTATTAGATAACCAACTTTCGAAAATAGGGCTATCATAAAGCAAAATTTGTATCATAAAAATGGGAAATATCTACTTTCCGGGAAAGTTGGTTAGATAATAACCAAATTTGCCAAAAGATAGATTATCATAGAAACGAAATTTGTATCATAAAAAATGGGAAATATCTACTTTCCGCAAAAGTTTCTTAGATAACCAACTTTTCCCGAAAATAGATTATCATAAGAAAACGGGAAATTTATCATAAAAAATGGGGAAATATCTACTTTCGGGAAAGTTGGTTAGATAACCAAATTTGCCGAAAATAGACATCATAAAACGGGAAATTCATATCGCCAAAAATGGGAAATATCTACTTTCACTTTGAGTTTCTTAGATAACCAACTTTCCCGAAAATAGATTATCATAGAAAACGGGAAATTTGTATCATAAAATGGGAAAATATCTACTTTCCGGGAAAGTTGGTTAGATAAATTTGCCGAAATAGCACCATCATAGAAAGCAGGAAATTTGTATCATAAAAATAAGGAAATATCTACTTTCCGCAAAGTTTCTTAGATAACCAACTTTCCCGAAAATAGACTTATCATAGAAAACGGGGAAATTTGTATCATAAAAAATGAGGGAAATATCTACTTTCCGGGAAGAAGTTGGTTAGATAACCAAATTTGCCGAAAATACATTATCATAGAAACGGGAAATTTGTATCATAAAAATGGGAAATATCTACTTTCGCAAAAGTTTCTTGAATAACCAACTTTCCCGAAATAGATTTATCATAGAAACGGGAAATTTGTATCATATAAAAATGGGAAGATATCTACTTTCCGGGAAAGTTGGTTGAATAATAAATTTGCCGAAAATAGATTATCATAGAAAAACGGGAAATTTGTATCAAAATGGGAAATATCCGCCGGGAAAGTTGGTTAGATAACCAAATTTTGCCGAAAATAGATTCATCATAAGAAACGGGAAATTTGTATCATAAAAATGGGAAATATCTACTTTCCGCAAAAGTTTCTTAGATAACCAACTTTTCCCGAAAATAAAATATCATAGAAAACGGGAAATCTGTATCATAAAAATGGGAAATATCTACTTTCCGGGAAAGTTGGTTAATAACCAAATTTGCCGAAAATAGATATCATAAAAACAGGAGGTACATCATAAAAATGGGGAAATATCTACTTTCCATAAAAGTTTCTTAGATAACCAATTTCCCGAAAATGCGATATCATAGAAAACGAGAGGGAAATTTGTATCATAAAATGGGAAATATCTACTTTTCCGCAAGTTTTTAGATAACCAACTTTCCGAAAATAGATATCACCAGAAACGGGAAATTTGTATCATAAAAAACGGGAAATATCTACTTTCAGGAAAGTTGGTTAGATAACCAAATTTGCCGAAAATGAACAATATAAAACAGGAAATTTGTATCATAAAAAAATGGGAAATATCTACTTTCCGCAAAAGTTTCTTAGATAACCAACTTTCCGAAAATAGACTATCATAGAAACGGGAAATTTGTATCGCAAAAATGGGAAATATCTACTTTCCGGAAAGTTGGTTAGATAACAAAGATTGCCGAAAATAGATTTATCATAGAAAGAAACAGGAGGGCAGCTATCGCCAAAAATGGGAAATATCTACTTTCCGCAAAAAGTTTCTTAAGATAACCAACTTTTCACGAAATGAACCATCATAGAAACGGGAAATTTGGCCATCATAAAATGGGAAATATCTACTTTTCCGGGGAAAGTTGGTTAGATAATAAATTTGCCGAAAATAGATATCATAGAAACGGGAAATTTGTATCAGCAAAAATGGGAAATATCTACTTTTCGCAAAGTTTCTTAGATAACCAGCACTACGAAAATGGAGATTATCATAAAGCATTTTGTCATAAAATGGGAAATCTACTTTTCCGCAAAAGTTTCTTAGATAACCAGCTTTCCCGAAAATGAACCATCATAGAAACGGGAAATCTGTATCATAAAAAATGGGGAAATATCACTTTTCCGGGAAAG
>NW_024741446.1:0-2137 GCF_018991925.1 Homarus americanus
TGGCGTCCTCCAAGGCACCAAGATGGGACCACTCTGCTTCCTTATGCTCATCAATGATGCCCTAAGAGAAACCCCTGCTCGCTGGAAATATGTCGACGACTCCACCATTGGGATCAGCGTCAACAATTCTGTTCCCAACTATACCGCCCTTCAGGATTTATTGAACAGTCTCCAAAACTGGGCCACCAACAACCATGTCACCATACCAAGACCATGGTTATGCACATCAACCTCTCCTCCGACATTGTCCCACCTCCTTCCATTACTCTAGGACCGAACACACTCCAGGTTGTAGATTCCACGAAGCTCCTTGGCGTCACCTTAGACAACAAACTAAATTGGAAACCACACGTCAGTGAAGTTGTCAAATCCTCCAGTTTCCGTCTCCACCTCCTCCGCCGACTCAAGTCCCTCGGAGTTCCTGCAGAAACTCCTCAAAGTGTTTTACTTGGTCCTCACCCTATGCCTCCCCACCTGGTCTTCATCTCGTACCCACTGTGTAAGCCACCTAGAAAAAGTGCAAAAGAGGGCATGCAAGATTATTCTCTCCCCTTCCTACTCCACATATCAAGAAGCGCTCAACACACTGACCCTTTCGACTCTCACTGACCATCACCACGACCTCATCTGCAAATTTGGTAAGAAGCTTCTACACCATCCTCGACACCGGCTCCTACTACCACCTGAGATCCCTAGTCCGAGAATTGCTGTTCGACACGACAACCGCATCCAGCCTATACGTGCGAGAACTGATCGCTATAAGAACAGCCCAGTCCCAACCATTGTAAAAATGATCAATAACTTGTAATAAACCAGTGTATTCACTCCCAGTAAACACTACTCCTTGCACTGTCATTATGTTGAAATGAACTGTAGTTTGAGCTTTTCCCCATCTAGTTATTATATGTCTTATTTGTGTCACTTATGTTACTTGTATATTATTTTTAATTCGAAACCCATTCCCCAAATATGTAACTGTATATTTTCAGTCTTCTGGCTGCCAAGCTCTTTCAATAAACCGTTAATTATTATTATTATTTATTATTACACACACACACACACACACACCCACACACACACACACATATCACAGACACACGTCACACACACAAACACACACACAGACACACAGACACACATCACATTACACACACACACACACACACACACACACACACACACACACACACACACACACACACACACACACATCAGACACATCTGACACACACACACACACACACACACACACACACACACACACACACACACACGTACCTGGCGCTCCTCTCGGAGCAGCCAGGTCAACTGTTAAGTTGGCCCATACCAACTCCTTCCCCTGAACCCTCCTCCCCACCGGAATATCAACAAGTTCACGCCAGAAGTTACTATTTCATTTAGGAAAGGAATGGAACCAGTGTTAAACAGAGGTGAACAGTGGTGAACAGTGCTTAAGTCAGTGAGAACAACTCAACAGTAACAGTGGTACCCAAGTTGACCTTCACACAGTGAGGTCCCACGTACCCAGTGATAACGGCCCGTGAGACCCAACAACCAGCGATGTGTTAATCCGTCTACGATAGGAAGGCCTGGAACCACACCTCACTCATATAACACCATCTGTGAGGGAATTACTACACCACGTGAGGCCCCTCATAACACCATATGTGAAGGAGTTACTACACCATGTGAGGCCCCTCATAACACCATCTCTGAGGAAATTACTACACCACGTGAGGTCCCTCATAACACCATCTGTGAGGGAATTACTACACCACGTGAGGCCCCTCATAACACCATCTGTGAGGGAATTACTACACCACGTGAGGCCCCTCATAACACCATCTGTGAGGGAATTACTACACCACGTGAGGCCCTCATAACACCATCTGTGAGGGAATTACTACACCACGTGAGGCCCCTCATAACACCATCTGTGAGGGAACTACTACACCACGTGAGGTCCCTCATAACACCATCTGGGAGGGAGTTACTACACTACGTGTTTGCTCTTCAACACCTACATTAATCTGAATGTTCACTGTATGTTCCTTTACCTTTCTCTAATGAAGGCTTTTGTTAAACCACCAATGTATGTAATAAGTCATTTATGCCCAATGTATATTTTCAGCCTTCG
>NW_024741447.1:0-15464 GCF_018991925.1 Homarus americanus
CCATGAATCGGGGTGTGAGGGCCGGGCATCCTTAAGTACCATGAAGCGGTTGGTGCCGGGTGTGTGAGGAACCCAGACCATTCTGACAAGACCAGACCCGGGTGTGAGGGCCGGGCACCCCTAGTATCTTGCTGAACGGGGTGTGAGGGTCACTCAGTGAGCCCATTTGTGAGGGTGGCACCTTTAGGGACATGACCAAGGCGCGAGGGCCGGGCACCCTCCAACACCATGACCTGGTGTTGAGGCCTGGCACCTTCAGTGCAGAACGGGGTGTGACGGCGGGCACTTAATTGCCATGAAACGGGTGTGGTGCGGGCACTCCCCAGCACTCATGTGGGGTGTGAGGGCCGGACACCCATTCAGTGACATGACCAGGGGTGTGACGGGATGGAACCCCTTCAGTGACATGACCCGGGGTGTGAGGGCGGGGCACCTCCAGCACCATGCCCGGGGTGTGAGGGCCGGGCACACCTTCACATGACACCGGGGTGTGAGGGCTGGGCACCCCCAGCACCAGCTCGGGGGTGAGGCGGGCACCCCTCAGTGCCCTGAACCGGTTTTGTGAGGCCTGGCACCCCATCAGTGACATGACCTGGCTGTGAGACGGGCAGACCTTCAGTGATATAACCCGGGTGTGAGGGCCGGGCACGCCTCAGCACCATGCCCTGGGTGTGAGGGCCGGCACCCCTACAGTGCACCAAACAGGGGTGTGAGGGCCCGGCACCCCTCACATGACGGGGTGTGTGGTCGGGCACCCCTTCAGTGCCATGAATCGGGGGTGAGGGCGGGCACCTTCAGCACCATGCCCGGATTTTGGGGCTTGGCTCGATTTCAGTGCCATGAATCGGGGTGTGGGGCTTGGCTAATTACAGTGCCATGAATCGGGGTGGTGAGGCGGGCCTTCAGTGCCATGACCCGGGTGTGAGCCTGGGCACCTCGTGGTGACAGGTGTGAGGCCGGGCACCCTTTCAGTGTCATGACCTGGGTGTGAGGCGCAGCACCATTTGACCGGGTGGGGGCCGGGCACGTTATGACCCGGGTGTGAGGGCCGTACCTTCAGCACCATGACCGGGGTGTGAAGGCGGGCACCCCATCAGTGCCATCAACCGGGGCGGGGACAGTGCCATGACCCGGGGTGTGAGGCCGGCCTCCCAGTGCCATGACCGGGTGTGAGGCCCGGGCACGATTCCAATGACATGACCCGGGGTGTGAGGGCCGGGCACCCTTTCAGTGTCATGAACCGGGGTGTGAGGGCAGGCTCCTTAAGTGCCATGAAACGGGGTGTGAGTGCCGGGCACCCATTCAGTGCCATGAACAGGGGTGTGTGAGGGCCGGGGACCCTTCAGTGCAAGAACTAGAGGGCCCTGTACCCCTTCAGTGACATGACCTGGGTGTGAGTGCCGGGCACCCCTTCAGTGCCATGAACCTGGGTGTGAGGCCGGTCCTCCTTCAGTGATATGACCCGGGGGTGAGGGGCGGACCCTTTAGGGACATCACCCGGGGTCACGGGCCGGGCACCCTCCAGCACCATGACCCAGGTGTGAGGCTGACTCAGTGCCATGAACTGGGGTGTGAGGGCCGGGCACCCCTAGGTGCATGAAACGGCGTGTGAGTGCCGGGTACCCCTTCAGCACCATGGCGGGGTGTGAGGGCCTGACACCCATTCGTGACATGACCCGGGGTGTGATGGCCAGAAACCCCTTCAGTGTCATGGACCTGGGTGTGAGGGCTGGTCACTCCTTCAGTGACATGACCTGGGTTTGAGGGCCGGCACCCCTGTCAGTGCCATGACCCGGAGTGTGAGGGCCGGGCACCCTTCAGTACCATTACTGGGTGTTGGGGCTTGCCTGATTTCAGTGCCATGAATCGGGTGTGAAGGCGTGGCCCGATTTCAGTGCCATGAATCGGGGTGTGAGAGGCTGGGCACTTGGCAATTATGAAACGGGGTGTGAGTGCCGGGTACCCCTTCAGCACCATGGCCCAGGGTGTGAGGGCCGGACACCCACCTGGGTGTGAGGGCCGGGCAATCTTTCAGTGTCATGAACCGGGGTGTGAGGCCGGGCACTCCTTAGTGCCATGAAGCAGGGGTGTGAGTGCCGGGCACCCATTCAGTGCCTTGAACCAGGGTGTGAGGGCGGGCACCCCTTCACATGACCGGGGTGTCAGGGCGGGCAACCCTCCAGCACCATGACCCGGGGTGTGAGGCCGGGCACCCCCATCAGTGCCATGAACGGGGTGTGAGGGCCAGGCACCCCTTCAGTGCCATGAAGCAGGGTGTGAGGGCAGGGCACTATACAGCATTATGAAGCAGGGTGAGGCCGGGCACCCCTTCACATGATGCTTGGTGTAGGGCCAGGCACCCCTTCGTTACCCTGACCCGGGGTGTGAGGGCCAGGCACCCTTTCAGTGCCATGAATCGGTGTGAGGGCCAGGCACCACTTCAGCACAATGACCCGGGGTGTGGCGGGCACCCCTCCAGCATCATGACCCGGTGTGTGAGGCCGGGCACCCTTTCATATGACCCGGGGTGTGAGGGCGGGCACGTTCATATGACCCGGGGTGTGAGGGCGGGCACCCCTTAGCACCATGACTAGGGTGTGAAGGCGGGCACCCCATCAGTGCCATCAACCCAGGGTGTGAGGCCGGGCACCTAATCAGTGCCATGACCCGGTGTGAGCCATCCAGTGTGGCGAGCACGCACCTGTATGTGTGCTGCACCCGAGGTGTGAGGCAGGCACCTCAGTGTCATGAACAGGGTGTGAGGCAGGCACTCCTTAAGTGCCATGAAGCAGGGTGTGGTGCCAGGCACCCATTCAGTGCCATGAACAGGGTGTGGGCCGGGACCTTCAGTGCCAGAACAGGGGTGTGAGGGCCCTGTACCCCTTCAGTGACATGACCCGGGGTGTGAGGGCGGGCACCCCTTCAGTGCCATGAACCTGGGTGTGAGGCCGGTCACTCCTTCAGTGACATGACCCGGGGTGTGAGGGCCAGAACCCCTTTAGGGACATCACCCAGGGTGCGAGGCCGGGCACCCCTCAGCACCATGACCCCGGGTGTGAGGCCAGGCACTACTGCTGTGAACCGGGGTGTGAGAGCCGGGTTCCCCTTCACATGACCCGGGGTGTGAGGCCGGGCACCCGTTCACATGACACCGGGGTGTGAGGGCCAGGCACCCTTCAGCACCATGACTCGGGGTGTGAGGGCGGGCACCCCTTCAGCACCATGACCCGGGGTGGGGTGTGAGTGCCGGAGTACCCCTTCCAGCACCATGGCCAGGGGTGTGAGGGCCGGACACTTGTTCAGTGGCCTGACCCAGGGGTGTGACGGCGACCCTTCAGTGACATGACCCGGGTGTGAGGGCCGGGCACCCTTCAGATACCATGGACCTGGGTGTGAGGGCCAGTCACTCCTTCAGTGAACATGACCAGGGGTTTGAGGGCGGGCACCCCTTCAGTGCCATGAACAGGGGGTGTGAGGCCAGGCTCCCCTTCAGTGCCATGAACCGGGGTGTGAGGCCGGGCACCCCTTTCAGTGCAATGAAGAGCAGGGTGTGAGCCGGGCACCCCTACACTGCTAATGAACCGGGGTGAGCCAGGCTCCCCTTCACATGACCCAGGGGTGTGAGCCGGGCACCCGTTCTATGACACACACCAGGGGTGTGAGACCAGGCACCCTTAATATGGCCAGGGTGTGAGGGCCGGACACCTCCTTATGACCAGGGTGTGAGGGCCAGGCACCTTCAGCACATGACTCGGGGTGTGAAGGCCGGAAGCACCCCATCAGTGCCATGACCCAGGAGTGTGAGGCCCAGGCACCTAATCCAGTGCCATGAACCCGGGAGGTGTGAGCCAGGCACCTTCAGTGCCATAGAGCAGGGTGTGAGGCAGGGCACCAATACTGGCGGAGTATGAAACAGGGGTGTGAGGGCCAGGCACCCCTTCACATGACGCTTGGTGTAGGGCCAGGGCACCCCTTCAGTGCCTGACCCAGGGGTGTGAGGGCCCAGGCGCCCTTTCGAATGCATGAATCAGGGGTGTGAGGGCCAGGCACCACTTCAGCACAATGACCCAGGGTGTGAGGGCCAGGCACCCCTCAACACCATGGCCAGGGTGTGAGGGCCAGACACCAATTCAGTGACATGAGCCGGGATGTGACGGCGGGGCTCCCATTCAGTGACATGACCCAGGGGTGTGAGGCTGGGCACCTTCAATGACATGACCCAGGGTGTGAGTCAGAGCACCCCGCTGTTGACATGTCCCGGAGTGTGAGGGGCCAGGCACCCCTCCCAGCACCATGACCCGGAGTGTGAGGGGCCGGGCACCCCCTTAGTGCCTAGACCGGTTTGTGAGCCGGGCACCCCCATCAGTGACATGACCCAGGCTGTGACAGACAGGCAGACAGCTGATGTAACCCGAGAATTGTGAGGGCCGGGCACGCCTCAGCACCATGCCCCTGGGTGTGAGGGCGGGCACTCCTACAGTGCACCAAGCAGGGTGTGAGGGGCAGCACCCCTTCTGACCTTGGGATGTGATGGTCAGGCACCCCTTCAGTGCCATGAATCAGGGAGTGTGTGGGCCGGGCACCCCTTCAGTACCACTTTTTTGAGGTGTGGGCCAGGCACCCCTTCAATACCATGGACCTGGGTGTGAGGGCCAGTCCTCCTTCAGTGACATGAACTGGTTTGTGAGGGCCGGGCTCCCCATCCAGTGACATGACCCGTGGTGTGAGGGCAGGCACCTTCAGCATGACCCGGGGGTGTGAGGCCGGGCAGCACCTCTTCAGCCATGACGCTTCGGTGTTGGGGCTTGGCTCGATTTCCAGTGTCGCCAGATCGCGGGGTCAGAGCCAGGCACTCCTTAAGAACCATGAAACAGGGTGTGAGTGCCGGGCACCCATACAGTGCCTTGAACCAGGGTGTGGGCCGGGCACTTCATGACCCGAAGTGTCAGGGCCGGGCAACCCCTCTAGCACCATGACCCGGGGTGCTGAGGAATGGGCACCCCATCCAGTGCCTGAGCCGGGGTGTGAGGGCCAGGCACCCCTTCAGTGCCATGGGGGGGGGGGGGGGGGGGGGGGGGGGGGGGGGGGGGGGGGGGGGGGGGGGGGGGGGGGGGGGGGGGGGGGGGGGGGGGGGGGGGGGGGGGGGGGGGGGGGGGGGGGGGGGGGGGGGGGGGGGGGGGGGGGGGGGGGGGGGGGGGGGGGGGGGGGGTGTGAGGGCAGGGCACCCATACAGCGTTATGAACCGGGGTGTGAACCAGGCACCTTCACATGACCCTTAGTGTAGGGCGGGCACCCTTGAATGCCCTGACCCGGGGGTGTGAGGGCTGGGCACCTTTTCAGTGCCATGAATCGGGGTTTGAGGGCCAGGCACCACTTCAGCCTGTGGCCAGGGTGTGAGGGCGGGCACCCCTCAGCACCATAGCCCGGGGTGAGAGCCGGACACCAATTCAGTGACGCAGCAGGCCGGGGTGTGACGGCCCGTGCTCCCATTCAGTGACATGACCCGGGGTGTGAGGCTGGGCACCCCTTCGTGGCTTATGACCAGGGTGTGAGGGCCAGGCACCTCTTCAGTACCATGACTCAGGTTGTTGGGGCTTTGGCTCGATTTCAGTGTCATGAATCAGGGGTGTGAGGCCTGGCTCGATTTCAGTGCTGCCATGATTTGGGTTTTGGGGCGGCTACATCAGTGTCTGAACCAGGGGTGGCCCAGGGCAGGCACCCCTTCAATGCCATGAGCGGTTGAGGGCCCAGGGCACCTTCAACACCATGACACTGGGTGTTGGGGCCTGGCTCCGATTTCAGTGCCATGAATGGGGTGTGAGTCTGGCTCGATTTCAGTGCCATGAAAGCAAGGTGTGAAGGTCTGGCTCGATTTCAGTGCCATGAATCAGGGGTGTGAGGGCAAGCACCCCCATCAGCACCATGACCCGGGATGTGAGGGCCGTGCCCCTCCAGCACCATGGCCCAGGTGTGAGGCGGACACCCATTCAGTGACAAGACCCGGGCTGTGACGAGCAGGCAGCCCTTCAGTGACATGACCAGGGGTGTGAGGCCAGGCACCCTTAGGGTGCCATGGAAACGGTGTGAGGGCCAGTCCTCCTTCAGTGACATGACCCAGGGTGTAAGGGCCAGGCACCTTTAGGGACATGACCCAGGCGCAGGGGCAGGGCACCCCTCCAGCACCATGACCCGGAGTGTGAGGGCCGGGCACCCCTTCAGTGCCATGAACCGGGGGTGCGAGGGCCAGGCACCCCTTAAGTGCCATGAAACAGGGTGTGAGTGCCAGGCACCCACTCAGCACCATGGCCGGGTGTGAGGGCCGGACACCCATTCAATGGCATGACTAGGGGTTGTGACAGGAAGGGGCCTTCAGTGACATGACCCGGGGTGTGAGGGCCAGGCACCCCCTCCTTTTCGCCCCCCCAGGGTGTGAGGGCAGACACTCCTTCACGCGGCCAGGGGTGGCCGAGAGCCGGGCACCTTCAGTGCCATGAACCTGGGTGTGAGGGCCAGGCACCCCTTAAGTGCCATGAAGCAGGGTGTAGTGCCTTGGACACCCTTCAGCACCATGGCCCCGGGTGTGAGGGCAGGACCTCCTTCAGTGACATGACCCAGGGGTTTGAGAGACAGGCACCCCTTCAGTGCATGAACAGGGTGTGAGGTCCGACCCTTCAGTGCCATGAAGCAGGGAGTGTGAGGGCCAGGCACCCTTTCAATACTAATGAAAACAGGGGTGTGAGCCAGGCACCCCACTGCTGTGAACCCGGGGTGTGAGCCAGGCTCCCCTTCATGACCCGGAGTGTGAGGGCAGGCACCCCGTTCACATGACACCCGGGGTGTGAGGGCCAGGACCCCTTCAGCACCATGACACGGTGTGGTGAGGCACCCCATCAGTGCCCTGAACCCCCGGTTTGTGAGGCGGGCACCCCTTCAGTGAGCCCAGGCTGTGAGGCAGGCAGGCAGCAGTGATATAACCCGGGGTGTGGGCGGGCACCTCAGCACCATGCCCCAGGGTGTGAGGGCAGGCACCCCTACAGTGCAAACAGGGGTGTGAGGCCCAGCACCCACTCACATGTGGCAGGGGTGTGATGGTGGGCACCCCTTCAGTGCATGAATCAGAGAATGTGAGGCCGGGCACCCTTCAGCACCATGACCAGGATTTTGGGCCCAACTGCCTCGATTTCAGTGCCATGTAGACCCGGGGGTGAGGGCTGGCTCGATTTCAGTGCCATGAATGGGGTGTGAGGCAGGGCACCTTCAGTCCACCATGACCGGGGTGTGGGCCCTGGGCACCCTTTCCAGTGACATGACCCAGGGGTGTGAGGGCCGGGCACCCTGCCTGAGTGTCATGACCCAGGGTGTGAGGGCCGGGCACCCCTTTCATATGACCAGGAGTGTGAGGGCCGGGCACCCGTTCCTTATGAGCCGGGGTGTGAGGCGGGCACCCCTTCCTTCATGACTCAAGGTGTGAGGCCGGGCACCCCATCAGTGCCATCAGCCGGGGGTGTGAGGGCGGGCACTAATCAGTGCCATGACCCGGGGTGTGAGGCCGGCCTCCCCTTCAGTGCCATGACCCAGGGGTGAGGCAGGCACTTTGTCAATGACATGACCCGGGGTGTGAGGCCGGGCACCCCTTTCAGTGTGGACAGGGGTGTAGGGGCGGGCACTCCTTAAGTGCCATGAAACAGGGTGTGAGTGCCGGGCACCCATTCAGTGCCATGAACAGGGGTGTGAGGGCCAGGGGACCCCTTCAGTGCAGAACCGGGGTGTGAGGGCCCTGTGCCTTCAGTGACATGACCCAGGGTGTGAGGGCGGAGCACCCCTTTCAGTGCCATGAACCTGGAGTGTGAGGGCAGTCACTCCCTTCAGTGATATGACCGGGGTGTGAGGGCGGGCACCACTCAGCACCATGAACCAGGTGTGAGGCCAGGCACCTTCAGTGCCATGAACTTTAGGGGTGTGAGGGCGGGCACCCCTTAAGTGCCATGGGGAAGCAGGGTGTGAGTGCGGGTACCCCTTCAACTCACCATGGCCAGGAGTGTGAGAGGCCGGACACCCATTCAGTGACATGACTCGGGGTGTGACGGCCAGAAACCCTTTCAGTGTCATGACCCGAAGGTGTGAGCGGGCACCTTGTGCCATGGACCTGGGTGTGAGGGCCAGTCACCTTCAGCAGTGACACTTGACCCAGGGGTTTGAGGGCCAGGCACCCCGTCAGAGTGCATGAACAGGGGTGTGAGAGGCCGGGCTCCCCTTCAGTGCCATGAACCAGGTGTGAGGGCTGGGCACCCTTTCAGTGCAATGGGAAGCAGGGGTGTGAAGGCCAGGCACCTGTGAACCGGGGTGTGAGCCAGAGGCTCCCCTTCCACCTTGACCCAGGAGTGCTTAGGGCCGGGCACCCGTTCACATGACACCGGGGTGTGAGGGCCAGACCTTCAGCACCAAGACTCAGGGGTGTGAGGCGGGCACTATCAGTCCCTGAACCAGTTTGTGAGGGCCGGGCACCCCATCAGTGACATGACCCGGGCTGTGACAGACAGGCAGACCTTCAGTGATATAACCCGGGGTGTGAGGGCCAGGCACGCCTCCAGCACCATGCCCCTGGGTGTGAGGGCCAAGGCACTCCTGCAGTGCAAACAGGGGTGTGAGGGCCCGGCACCTTCACATGACACTTGGGATGTGATGGTCAGGCACCCCTTCCAGTGCCATGAATCGGGGGTGTGAGGGGCCCAGGCACCCCTTCAGTGCCATGCCCCGGGGTGTGAGGCCGGGGCACCCTTCCAGCCTGTGGACCTGGGTGTGAGGGCCAGTCCTCACTCAGTGACATGAACCGGTTTGTGAGGCCAGGCACCCCATCAGTGACATGACCCGTGGTGTGAGGGCCAGGCACCCATTCAATTGCCATGAACAGAGGTGTGGGCCAGGGACCCCTCAGCACCATGAGCCTGGAGTGTGAGGGCCAGGCACCTTCAGTGCCATGAACAACAGGGTGTGGGGCCAGGCACCCCTTCAGTGCCAGAACTTCCCCAGGGGTGTGGGGGCCCTGCCCCTTCAGTGACATGACACACGGGATGTGAGGGCCGGTCACCCCTTCCACGCTGACCAGGGTGTGAGGGCCAGGCACCCCTTGCATGACCCGGAGTGTGAGGGCCAGGCACCCCTCGTACCATGAACAGGGGTGTGAGGGCCGGGCATCCCTTCAGTGCCATGAACCGGGGGTGTGAGGGCTGGGCACCCTTTCATTGCCATGAAGCAGGTGTGAAGGCCAGGCACCCCTGCATTTCTGTGAACCGGGGGTGTAGGGCCAGGCCACTTCCATGACCCGGGGGTGAGGGCCAGCGCCTTCATGACCCGGGGTGTGAGGCCGGGCACCCCTTCACATGACCCGGGTGTGAGGCCGGGCACCCCTTCCATGACCCAGGGGTGGCGGGCCAGGCACTTGCTCACATGACTCGGGGTGCCAGGGCCAGGCACCCTTCAGCACCATGACTCAGGGTGTGAGGGCCGGGCACCCCATCAGTGACATGAACAGGGGTGAGAGGGCAGGCACCTTAAAGATACCATGGCTTGGGGTGTAGCCTGCCGGGCACCCCGCTGCAGTGCTTTGAACCTTGAGGGTGTGAGGGGCTGACACCTTCCCTGGGTGTGAGGGCCGGGCACCTTTTCAGTGCCATGAAACAGGGTGTGAGGGCCAGGCACCCCTACAGTGCTGCGAACCTGGGTGTGAGGGCCGGGCACCAGTTCACATGACGCTCGGTGTGAGGGTCGGGCACCCCTTCAGTGCCATGAATCGGGGTGTGAGGGCTGGGCACCCCTTCAGCACCATGACCCGGTGTGTTGGGGCTTGGGTCGATTTCAAAGCCATGAATCGGGGTGTGAGGGCCTCGCTCGATTTCAGTGCCATAAATCGGGGTGTAAGGTCCGGGCACCCCATCAGCACCATGACCCGGGGTGTGAGGGCCGGGCACCCCTCCAGCACCATGGCCCGGGGTGTGAGGGCCGGACACCCATTCAGTGACAAGACCCGGTGTAAAGGCCTAGGACTTAGGGAAAGAAATCCCTTACCAGGCTAATCAGGATCTTAATAAAGGAAAGTCAAGGACCATGGTTTTCCGAGGAATAACAAACAACCGTTAGAGATTGGCATCTCTTTACTATAAAAATATATCACAAAACTCTGACACCACTCAACAAACATCAAATAATTACGGGAGTCAAACAATTAATGGAAGCAACAATTAAAGGAATCAAACAAATAATAGAATCGAACAATAAAGGGGAGTCAGCAATTAATGGAAACAAACAATGAACAAATATTTCCTACGGCAGTGGCCCTGGGGGAAGGTTCTGGAACGCGGTGATGCACACTCAGGGCAGGGAAGCGTCCACTTCGCTCCACACTCAGCAACGTCTTGAAAAGGCAGGAGAACACCGGGGCACCGACGGAATGTGATGAACTGATGGTCGTGGTATGCGGTAGTGGTAGATGACCAGAGAGTTGGCAGTTGATAGGTGAAGGTCTGGGAACACAGCCCACGAGTCCAGGACCTATGATGAGATCACAGCCAGAATTTGACGGACAGCAGGGTAGCTAGATACTGACGGTATGGCGGCTGGGTTGAATCTGCCCGCGGCGGAGAGGGTTGCTGCCGTTATCACCTCCGTCCAACCACCCCAAGTGTCGTCTGCACCAGCAAACGAGCGAGTTAGCAGCGGTAACTAGCCGGAGGATCGTTGCCCTTACACCCGGGCTGTGACGAACGGGCAGAACTTCAGTGACATAATCCTGGGTGTGAGGGCCGGGCACCCTCCAGCACCATGCCCCGGGGTGTGAGGGCCGGGCACCCCTTCAATGCCATGAACCTGGGTGTGAGGGGCGGGCACCCCTTAAGTGCCATGAAACGGGGTGTGAGTGCCGGACACCCCTTCAGCACCATGGCCCGGGGTGTGAGGGCCGGACACCCATTCAGTGACATGACCCGGGGTGTGACTGCCAGGAACCCCTTCAGTGACATGACCCGGGGAGTGAGGGCCGGGCACCCCTTCAGTGCCATGGACCTGGGTGTGAGAGCCGGTCACTCCTTCAGTGACATGCCCCGGGGTTTGAGGGCCGGGCACCCCTTCAGTGCCATGAACAGGGGTGTGAGGGCCGGGCACCCCTTAAGTGCCATGAACCGGGGTGTGAGGGCCGGACACCCCTTCAGCACCATGGCCCGGGGTGTGAGGGCCGGACACCCATTCAGTGACATGACCCGGGGTGTGACTGCCAGGAACCCCTTCAGTGACATGACCCGGGGGTTGAGGGCCGGGCACCCCTTCAGTGCCATGGACCTGGGTGTGAGGGCCGGTCACTCCTTCAGTGACATGACCCGGGGTTTGAGGGCGGGGCACCCCTTCAGTGCCATGAACAGGGGTGTGAGGGCCGGGCTCCCCTTCAGTGCCATGAACCGGGGTGTGAGCCAGGCTCCCCCTTCACGCGGCCAGGGGTGTGAGGCGGGCTCCCGTTCACATGACCCAGGGTGTGAGGGCCGGGGAAACCCTTCAGCACCATGACTCAGGGTGTGAGGGCGGGCACCTTCACTTGACCCAGGAGTGTGTGTCAGGGTCAGGCACCCCTCCAGCACCATGACCCGGTGTGTGAAGGCCGGGCACCCCATCCGTGCCATGAACCGGGGTGTGAGGGTCGGGCACCCCTTAAATTCCATGAAACGGGTTGTGAGGGCAGGGCACCCCTACAGTGTTATGATCCGGGGTGTGAGGGCCGGGCACCCCTTCAGTGCCCTGACCGGGGTGTGAGGGCCGGGCACCCTTTCAGTGCCATGAATCGGGGTGTGAGGGCCGGGCACCCCTTCAGCACAATGACCCGGGCTGTGAGGGCGGGGCACCCCTCCAGCACTGGTGACCCTGGGGTGAGGGCTGGCACCTTTAATGAGCATGTGACTGGGTGAGCGGGCACCTGTTCACATGACGCTGGGTGTGAGGTCCGGCACCCTTCAGTGCGCGAATCTGGGTGTGAGGGCGGGCACTCTTCAGTGCCATGACTGGGTTTTGGGGCTGGGCTTCAGTGACATGAATCGGGGTGAGGGCCTGGCTCGATTTCAGTGCCATAAACGGGTGTATGGCTGGGCACCCCATCAGCACCATGATCCGGGGTGTGGAGGCCGGGCACCCTCCAGCACCATGACGCTGGGTGTGAGGGCTGGCACCTTCAGTGCCATGAGACCTGGGTGGATGAGGCTGACCCTTCAGACATAACCTGGGTGTGAGGGCCGGGCACCCCAGCACCATGACCGGGTGTGAGGGCTGGCACCCCTTCAGTGCCATGAACCTGGGTGTGAGGGCTGGGCACCTTTTTAGTGCCATGAATCGGGGTTGAGTGCTGGGCACCTTCAGCACCATGCCCCTGGGTGTGAGGGCCTGACACCCATTCAGTGACATGACCCGGGGTGTGACTGCTAGGAACCCTTCAGTGACATGACCTGGGTGAGGGCCACACCTTCAGTGCCATGGACCTGGGTGTGAGGGGCCGGTCACCCTCCAGTGACATGACCCGGGTTTGAGGGCCGGGCACCCCTTCAGTGCCATGAACAGGGTGTGAGGCCGGCTCCCCTTCAGTGCCATGAACCGGGGTGTGAGGGCTGGCACCCTTTCAGTGCATTGAAACGGGTGTGAAGGCCGGGCACCCCTACACTGCTGTAACTGGGTGAGAGCCGGCCCCTTCACATGACCCGGGGTGTGAGGGCCGGGCACCCGTTCACATGACACCGGGGGTGAGGGGCTGGGCACCCCTTCAGCACCATGACTCGGGTGTGAGGGGTGGCACCCCATCAGTGCCTCTGAACTGGTTTAGGAGGGCCGGGCACCCCATCAGTGACATGACCGGGCTGTGACGAACGGGCAGACCTTCAGTGATATAACCCGGGTGTGAGGGCCGGACACGCCTCCAGCACCATGCCCCTGGGTGTGAGGGCCGGCACACCTACAGTGCACCAAACAGTGAGGGCCCGGCACCCTTCACATGACGCGGGTGTGATGGTCGGCACCCCTTCAGTGCCATGAACGGGGGTGTGAGGGCCGGGCACCCCTTCGCACCATGACCGGTTTTGGGGCTTGGCCTGATTTCATGCCATGAATCGGGGTGTGAGGCCTGGCTGATTTCAGTGCCATGAACGGGGTGTGAGGCTGGCACCTCTTCAGTGCCATGACCTGGGTGTGAGGGCTCACCCTTTCATGACATGACCTGGGGTGTGAGGGCTGGCACCCTTTCAGTGTCATGGGATGTGGGGCTGGCACCCCTTCATATGACCCGTGTGGAGGGCTGCACCTGTTCATATGACCCGGGTGGTGGGCTGGGCACCCCTTCAGCACCATGACTCGGGGTGTGAAGGCCGGGCACCCCATCAGTGCCATCAACCGGGGTGTGAGGGCTGGGCACCTAATCAGTGCCATGACCCGGGGTGTGAGGGCTGACCACCCCTTCACATGACCTCGGGTGTGAGGGCCGGGCACCCCTTCACATGACCTGGGTGTGAGGCTGGCACCCCTTACATGACCTGGGTGGAGGGCTGGCACCCTTCACAATCTGGGTATGAGGGGGCCGGGCACCCTTCAGCACCATGACTCGGGGGGTGTGAGGGCCGGGCACCCCATCAGTGACATGAACCGGGTGTGAGGGCCGAGCACCCCTTAAGTGCCATGAATGGTGTGAGTGCTGGCACCTACAGTGCTTTGAACGAGGGTGTGAGGGCCGCACCCCTTTACATGACCTGGGTGTCAGGGGTCGGCACCCCTCCAGCACCATGACCCTGGGTGTGGGGCCGCACCCCTATCAAGGCGCGAACCGGGTGTGAGGGCCGGGCACCCGTTCATGACGCGGGGTGTGGTCCGCACCCTTCAGTGCCATGAATCGGGGTGTGAGGGTTGGGCACCCTTCAGCACCGCGACCCGGTGTCTTGGGGCTTGGGTCGATTTCAGTGCCATGAATCGGGTGAGGGCCTGGCTCGATTTCAGTGCCATAAATCGGGGTGTAAGGGCCGGGCACCCCATCAGCACCATGACCCGGGTGAGGGCTGGCACCCCTCCAGCACCATGACGCTGGGTGTGAGGGCCGGACACCCATTCAGTGACAAGACCTGGGCTGTGACGAACGGCAGACCTTCAGTGACATAACCCGGGGTGTGAGGGCTGGCACCCTCTAGCACCATGCCCGGGGTGTGAGGGCCGGCACCCCTTCAGTGCCATGAACCTGGGTGTGAGGGCTGGCACCCCTTAAGTGCCATGAAACGGGGTGTGAGTGCCGGACACCCTTCAGCACCATGGCCCGGGGTGTGAGGGCCGGACACCATTCAGTGACATGACCTGTACTGCCAGGAACCCCTTCAGTGACAGACGGGGTGTGAGGGCGGCACCTTCAGTGCCATGGACCGGTGTGTGAGGGCCGGTCACCCTCCAGTGACATGACCCGGGGTTTGAGGGCCGGGCACCCTTCAGTGCCATGAACAGGGGTGTGGAGGGCCGGGCTCCCCTTCAGTGCCATGAACCGGGTGTGAGGGCCGGGCACCCTTTCAGTGCAATGAAACGGGGTGTGAAGGCCGGCACTCACACTGCTGTGAACCGGGGTGAGAGCGGCCCCTTCACATGACCCGGGTGTGAGGGCTGGGCACCCGTTCACATGACACCGGGTGTGAGGGCCGGGCACCCCTTTCAGCACCATGACTCGGGTGTGAGGGCCGGCACCCCATCAGTGCCCTGAACTGGTTTGTGAGGGCCGCACCCCATCAGTGACATGTGACCTGGCCAGACGAACGGGCAGACCTTCAGTGATAACCCGGGGTGTGAGGCCGGCACGCCCCAGCACCATGCCCCTGGGTGTGAGGGCCGGGCACACCTACAGTGCACCAAACAGGTGTGGAGGGCCCGGCACCCCTTCACATGACGCGGGTGTGATGGTCGGCACCCCTTCAGTGCCATGAATCGTGTGAGGGCTGGGCACCCTTCAGCACCATGACCCGGGGTTTTGGGCTTGGCTCGATTTCAGTGCCATGAATCGGGGTGTGAGGGCCTGGCTGATTTCAGTGCCATGAATCGGGGTGTGAGGCCGGGCACCCCTTCAGTGCCATGACCTGGGTGTGAGGCCTGGGCACCTTTCAGTGACATGACCTGGGGTGTGAGGGCCGGGCACCCTTTCAGTGTCATGACCCGGGGTGTGAGGGCCGGGCACCCTTCATATGACCTGGGGTGTGAGGGCTGGGCACCCGTTCATATGACCTGGGGTGTGAGGGCTGGCACCTTCAGCACCATGACTCGGGGTGTGAAGGCCGGGCACCCCATCAGTGCCATCAACCGGGGTGTGAGGGCCGTTCCAATCAGTGCCATGACCCGGGGTGTGAGGGCGACCACCCCTTCACATGACCCGTGTGAGGGCCGGGCACCCTTCACATGACCCGGGTGTGAGGGCTGGCACC
>NW_024741448.1:0-5327 GCF_018991925.1 Homarus americanus
CCCTGGTTATAGACCTAAACGGGTGCCCCGCTCTCACATCCCGGTTCATGGCACTGAAAGGGGGCCCGGCCCACACACCCCAGGTCATGTCATTGAAGGGGTGGCCGGCCCTCATTCCCGGGGTCATGGTGCTTGAGAGGTGCCCGGACCTCACACCCCGATTCTTGGCACTGAAATCGAGCCCGGCCCTCACACCCCGGGTCATAGTGCTGAAGGGTTGCCCGGCCCTCACAACCCAGGTCATGGCACTGAAGGAGTGACCGGCCCTCACACCCCGGGTCATGGCACTCAAAGGGTGCCCGGCCCACACACTCCAGGTTCATGTCATTGAAGGGGTTCCCGGTCCTCACACCCAGGGTCATGTCACTGAAAGGGTGCCCGGCCCTCACACCCGGGGTCATAGCACTCAAGGGGTGCCGGCCCTCATACCCCGGATCATGGTGCTAGAGGTGTGCCCGGCCCTCACACCCCGATTCATGGCACTGAAATCATGCCCAGCCCTCACACCCCGGGTCAATGGTGCTTAAGGGGTGCCCGGCCCTCACACCCCGATTCATGGCACTGAATGGGTGCCCGGCCCTCACGCCCCGGGTCATGTGAAGGGGTGCCCGGACCTCACACCCCGTTTCATGGCACTGATGGGGTGCCCGGCCCTCACACCCCGGGTCATGGCACTGAAAGGGTGCCCGGCCCATCCACTACGGGTCATGTCATTGAAGGGGTGCCCGGCCCTCACACCCCGGGACATAGCACTGAAGGGGTGCCCGGCCCTCATACCCCGGGAAATGGTGCTGGAGGGGTGTCCAGCCCTGACACCGCGGGTCATGACACTGAAGGGGTGCCTGGCCCTCACACCCCGGGCCATGGTGCTGGAGGGGTGCCCGGCCCTCACACCCCGGGCCATGGTGCTGGAGGGATGCCCAGCCCTCACATACCGGGTCATGTCACTGAAGGGGTGCCCGGACATCACACCCCGGGTCATGTCACTGAAGGGGTGCCCAGCCCGCACACCCCGGGCCATGGTGCTGGAGGGTTGCCCGGCCCTCAAACCCAGGGCCATGGTGCTGGAGGGATGCCCAGCCCTCACATACCGGGTCATGGACCTAAAAGGGTGCCCGGCCCTCACACCCCAGGTCATGGAGTTGAATCGGTTCCCTGCCCTCACACCACGGGTCATGGAGCTGAAAGGGTGCCCGGCCGTCACACCCCGGGTTATGGCACTGAAGCGGTGCCCGGCCGTCACACCCCTGGCCATGGCACTGAAGGTGTGCCCGGCCCTCACACCCCTGGTTATAGACCTAAACGGGTGCCCGGCCCTCACACCCCGGGTCATGGCACTAAAAGGGAACACGGCAAACACACCCCGGGTCATGGTGTTGAAGGGGTGCCCGGCCCTCACACCCCGATTCATGGCACTGAATTCATGCCCAGCCCTCACACCCAGGGTCATGGTGCTGAAGGGGTGCCCGGCCCTCACACCCCGATTCATGGCACTGAATCGGTGCCCGCACCTCACACCCCGTTTCTTGGCACTGCTGGGGTGCCCGGCCCTCACACCCCGGCTCATGGCACTGAAGGGGTGCCCGGCCCTGACGCGCCGGGTCATGTCACTCAAGGGGTTCCCGGCCCTCACACCCTGGTCATAGACCCTAAACAGGTGCCCGGCCCACACACCCCGGGTCATGTGTCATTGAAGGGGAGTTCACGGCCCTCACACCCCAGGTCATGTCACTGAAAAGTGCCAGCCCTCATCGGTCATAACGCACTGAAGAGGGGCTACTCGACCCTCATACCCCCAGGTCATGGTGCTGAAGGGGTGCCCGGCCCTCACACCCCTGGTCATGTACCTAAAGTGGTGCCCGGCCCTACACCCCGGGTCATGTGAAGGGGTGCCCGGCCCTCACACCCCGGGTCATGTCACTGAAGGGGTGCCCGGCCCTCACACTCTTGGTCATGTCACTGAAGGGGTGCCCGGCCCTCACAGCCCGGGTCATGGCACTGTTGAGGTGCCCGGCCCTCACACCCCTGGTCATGTACCTAAAGTGGTGCCTGGCCCTACACCCCGATTCATGGTACTAAAAGGGTGCCCGGCCCTCACACCACGGGCCATGGTTCTGGAGGGGTGTCCGGCCAGGACACCCCGGTTCATGACACTGAAGGGGTGCCCGGCCCTCACACCCCGGGCCATGGTGCTGGAGGGGTGCCCGGCCCTCACACCCCGGGCCATGGTGCTGGAGGAATGCCCAGCCCTCACATACGGGGTCATGGAGCTGAAGGGGTGCCCGGACATCACACCTCGGGTCATGGAGCTGAAGGGGTGCACGGCCCTCACACCCCGGGTCATGGACCTAAAAGGGTGCCCGGCCCTCACACCCCAGGTCATGGAGTTGAATCGGTTCCCAGCCCTCACACCACGGGTCATGGAGCTGAAAGGGTGCCCGGCCGTCACACCCCGGGTTTTGGCACTGAAGCGGTGCCCGGCCGTCACACCCCTGGACATGGCACTGAAGATGTGCCCGGCCCTCACACCCCTGGTTATAGACCTAAACGGGTGCCCGGCCCTCCCCACCCGGGTCATGGCACTGAAAGGGAACACGGCAAACACACCCGGTCATGGCGCTGAAGGGGTGCTTGGCCTCCACCCCGGGTCATAGCACTGAAGGAGTCACCGTCCCTCACATCCAGGTCATAGCACTGAAGGGGTGCCCGGCCCTCATACCCCAGGTCATGGTGCTGGAAGGATGCCCGGCCCTCATACCCCCGATTCATGGAACGTCAGGCCGGCCTTCACACCCCAGGTCATGGCACTGAAGCGGTGCCCGGCCGTCACACCCCTGGACATGGCACTGAAGGTGTGCCCGGCCCTCTCACCCCTTGTCATAGACCTAAACGGGTGCCCGGCCATCACACCCCGCGTCATGGGGCTGAAGGGTTGCCCGGCCCTCACACGCCAGGTCATGGCACTGAAGGAGTGACTGGCCCTCACACCCCGGTTCATGGCACTGAAAGGGTGCCCGGCCCACTCACTCCGGGTCATGTCATTGAAAGGGTGCCCGGCCCTCACACCCCGTTTCATGGCACTGGAAGGAGTGACCAGCCCTCTCACACCCAGTTCATGGCACTGAAAGGGTGCAGTCCACTCACTCCGGGTCCTTAATCATTGAAGGGGTGCCGGCACTCACACCCCGTTCATGGCACTGAAGGTGCCGGCCTCACACCCCGTTTCATGGCACTGAAGGAGTGCATTTCACACCCCGGCTCGCTGCAGCACCGGCGGTGCCGTCAAACCCCTGGCCGCTGGCACTGAAGGTGTGCCCGGCCTCATGCCTCGGTCATTATTAGCGAGGGGTGCGGACCTCACACTGCCCCGATTCTTGCTTTGCTGAAATCGAGCCCGGCCCTCCACCCCGGGTCATATTACTGAAGGGTTGCCCGGCCCTCATCGGGTCATGGCACTGAAGGAGTGACCGGCCCTCACACCCCGGATCATGGCACTCAAAGGGTGCCCGGCCCACACACTCCAGGTTCATGTCATTGAAGGGGTTCCCGGTCCTCACACCCCGGGTCATGTCACTGAAAGGGTGCCCGGCCCTCACAACCCGGGTCATAGCACTCAAGGGGTGCCCGGCCCTCATACCCCGGGTCATGGTGCTAGAGGGGTGCCTGGCCCTCACACCCCGATTCATGGCACTGAAATCATGCCCAGCCCTCACACCCAGGGTCATGGTGCTGAAGGGGTGCTCGGCCCTCACACCCCGATTCATGGCACTGAATGGGTGCCCGCACCTCACACCCCGTTTCTTGCCACTGCTGGGGTGCCCGGCCCTCACACCCCGGCTCATGGCACTGAAGGGGTGCCCGGCCCTGACGCCCCGGGTCATGTCACTCAAGGGGTTCCCGGCCCTCACACCCCTGGTCATAGACCTAAACGGGTGCCCGGCCCAAACACCCCGGGTCATGTCATTGAAGGGGTTCACGGCCCTCATACCCCAGGTCATGGTGCTGAAGGGGTGCCCGGCCCTCACACCCGGATTCAAGTCACTGAAATCGAGGCCGACCCTCACACCTCGATTCATGGCACGGAAGGGGTGCCCGGCCCTCACACCCCGGGTCATGTGAAGGGGTGCCCGGCCCTCACACCCCGGTTCACAGCACTGTAGGGTTGCCCGGCCTTCACACCCCATTTCATGGCACTGAAATAGTGCCCGGGCCTCACACCCCGGGTCATGTCACTGAAGGGGTGCCCGGGCGTCACACCCCTGGCCATGGTACTGAAGGTGTGCCCGGCCCTCACACCCCTGGTTATTGACCTAAACGGGTACCCGGCAAACACACCCCGGGTCATGTCATTGAAGGGGTGCCCGGCCCTTATATCCCGTGTCATGGTGCTAGAGGGGTGCCCGGTCCTCACACCCCGATTCATGGCACTGAAATCGAGCCCGGACCTCACACCCAGGGTCATGGCACTGAAAGGTGCACTGGCCCCACTCGGGTCATGTCTTTGAAGGGTGCCCGGCCATCACATCCGGGTCATGTCACTGAAAAGGGTGCCTGGCCCTCACTCTGAGTCATAGCACTGAAGGGGTGCTTTGGCTTACTCCCCCGGATAATAGTGCTGGAGGATGCCCTCACCCCGATTCATGGAACTAAATCCAGGCCGGCCCTCACACCCCGTTTCATGGCACTGAAAGGGTGCCCGGCCCACTCACTCCGGGTCATGTCATTGAAGGGGTGCCCGGCCCTCACACCCCGTTTCATAGCACTGAAAGGGTGCCCGGCCCTCACACCCCGGGTCATGTCACTGAAGCGGTGCACGGCCCACATACCCCGGGTCATGGACCTACAGGGGTGCCCGGCCCTCACACCCCAGGCCATGGGGTTGAAGCGGTTCCCGGCGCTCACACCACGGGTCATGGAGCTGAAGGGGTGCCCGGCCATCACACCCCGATTCATGGCACTCAAAGGGTGCCCGGTTCTCACACCCCGGGTCATGGTACTGAAAAGGTGCCCGGCCCTCACACCCCGTGTCATGTGAAGGTGTGCCCGGCCCTCACACCCTGGTTCATGTCACCGAAGGGGTGCAAAGGCCCTCACACCCCAGGTCATGGCACTGAAGCGGTGCCGGGTCGTCACACCCCTGGCCATGGCACTGAAGGTGTGCCCGGCCCTCACACCCCTGGTTATAGACCTAAACGGGTGCCCGGCCCTCACATCCCGGATCATGGCACTGAAAGGGGGCCCGGCCCACACACCCCAGGTCATGTCATTGAAGGGGTGCCCGGCCCTCATACCCTGGGTCATGGTGCTTGAGGGGTGCCCGGACCTCA
>NW_024741449.1:0-20148 GCF_018991925.1 Homarus americanus
TCATGGTGAGAGGGTTAGAGAGTGGCTGGTCTCCTGGCCAGGCATGGCAGATGAGCACAATTACGAGGATCAGGATTTGGGGTGAGCGAGCGAGAGGACCAATCACAGCGGTTGCTGCAGGTGAAAAGCTCTGATCCTGAACCAGAGGAAGAATAGAGACTAGGTCGGCGATCGCACTTCTGCGGCCTCTGCATAGACCTAGTCTCACGGCGTGAGCTGGCTGTTCGCCAAGAGCCACGTCAATTGCAGAAGTCCTACTAGCCAAAGGAAAGAAAGAATGCAAATTAACCCAACTCTGCCAACCACCAACAAACCTGTAATCCTCCCAAAAGAAAAACTTAACCCACCTAATCTTACTCACAATCCCTCCAAAAAAAATGCTAAGTCTCCATCCAATCACTAATCAACACCTTCAATCCTCCCAAAAGAAAAACTAACCCACCTAATCTACTCACAATCCTCCTAAAAAAAAAAAAAAAAAAAAAAAGCTAACTCACTATCCAATCACTAATCAACACCTCAATCTCCCCAAAGAAAAACTTAATATACCCGACCTTTCTAACAAGCCCTTCGACCTCAAAAAAAAAAAAAAACCTATGACTCAATACAACTATTCATTAGCAACACAAATCATATCACACCTAGGAATCCTTCCATACTATAAATTAACCCAACAACCTCCAAGCCCCCCTCTCCTCTCCTCGCCCCCTCTCTCTCTCCTCCCGACAAACCAACCATACCTGACCTTATAACAATTATCCTAACCTCCCCTCTCCCCTTACTACATTTCACTAAACGCATACACACTCACACAACAACCCCCCTACATTCTAATTCACCTCAAATCAACATACAACCCACCCCGCCAATCCCCAAACACAAACTCTCCCACAACCAATCTCCAAACACAACACCCCCCACCCCGCCAGACAAAGCCTCTCATAACACCACAACTCTCCAAACCAAATCAAACATACCCAACCTCTATACCAGCCACTGTCAACATTATCGACCTAACTCAAGACTGAAACCAAACAACCTATATCTCACTCTCATCTCTGTTCACAATTTGACAAAGCTCAAATCTGTCCCTCAAACATTAAATAACTCTCCTACGATACAACTCATCCTTCCTTACTACGAATACTTTGACATTTCAAGCTCAAAGATTCAAACTCTTCCTCCAACTCTTCCACTTCTCTGACATAGCTGAAAGACCCACAACTCTCAGAAACAAATCAAACATACCCAACGTCTGTACATCCAATTTCAATAAAATCGACTTAACTCAAGACTGAAACCATTCAGCCTATATCTCATTCTGTCTCCGCTCATAATTTGACAAAAAGCTCAAATCTGTCTGCTGCTATTACTAAAAACTTCTCCCCAAGACGCCTATCCTTCCTACTATGAATACTTTGACATTTCAAGCTCAAAGATTCAAAACCTTCTCCAACTCGCTCTGTTCCTCTTGACATAGCTCAAAGACTTTACCTTCTTCTTTCTCCAAACAACCCTACGACTAGCAAAATTTTCCAGCTTTTCACCTTCTCTGTTAATTTGTTCAGGTGTGGCCTGTGCGTCCGTCCACTCATGCCTTTTCGGCTTGCACCGCCACGTGGCGGGCGGTTCTCCTCCGCTTGCCAACACTGCCTAAGCTAGACGACAACCAGAGCACCTTGGTCTCTTTGCTTGTCTCGACCTGCTCCCCCGCCCCTCTGCCTCCGTCCTGATTGTGATTGTTGCACCTCAGGCATTTTGCCTACCCTCACGCAAGCGGTGTTTAGCCACTGCACCTGTTCTCTCCTTCTAAAATTCACTTCCATCCTCCCTTTATTCTTCCTCTGAACCTCCTTCCCCTGTCACTAGCATTTTTCTAGTTCTTCTAGCTGCAGCTGATTGGCTGGTAGGCGCGGTCAGAGCTCAGTTGGGAGTTGTAGGGGAGAGGAGCCACTACAATATTATAACCCAATGAATTTACCCACGAACTAGCAAACCAGAACCTTACCTTAGTGTGTAATTTAGGATTAAAATAGGTGTTTATAAGGCACGAGTTACAATATACCGGAAAGTGTTCATGTGAGAACCGTGAGAAATAAAAGTAAAAATTAAAGATTGGAAACTGTAGGCCTACACTGCAGGGCGGCGGCACTGCCCTCAGTGTCCTACGCTCTAACGTCACCTCAGGTCAGTGTCCTCTGTTGGGCTACAGCCCGCCTGTAAAAAAGGCTTATATCGCAGTTATTACAGTTTAAAGCTTTGCCTGATGTATAAGTGAAATAGTAATGTGTTAGGGTGTGTGATAACCGCCCATCAGGCATTATTTCTCAGTGTCCCACGTCTAACGTCACCTCAGGTCACACGAAGTCGGAATACCTTGCTGGCGTCGGCCATTCTCCTGTGAGTCCCCGCCATGTGAGGTGACTACCAGCTATACTATTCCACTGTGAACCTGTGGATCCCCAAACAATGTCCCTTATTGAGTAAAAAGTCCCTCGATCGATTGCAACAAAGTCCCCTGATCGAGTATCACAAAGTCCTTCATCGAGATAATAACAAAATCCTCATCGTGTATAAAAAGCCAATTTGATCGAGTATAACAAAGTCCCCTGATAGAAATATAACAAAGTTCCCTGATGGAGTATAACAAAGTCTCCTGATAGAGTATAACAAAGTCCCTGATAGAGTATATAACAAATTTCTGATCGAGTATAACAAAGCCCTTCACCAAGTATAACAAAGCCTCTTTCATCGAGTATAAAAAAGCCCCTGGTCGAAAAGTATATAACAGTGCCCTGGTCGAGTATAACAAAGTCCTGATCGAGTATAACAGCGGCCCTGATCGAGTATAACAAAGGCCTTAGTCGCGTATAACAAAGTCCTGATCGATTATAAATAATGTCCCTGATCGAGTATAACAAAGTCCCCTGATCGAGTATAACAAAGTCCCTGATCGAGTATAACAAACTCCCCTGATCGAATATAAGTCCCCTGCTCGAGTATATAAACAAAGACACCTGATCGAGTATAACAAAGCCACTTAATCGAATATAAGAGTTTTCCCTGATCGAGAAGTAACAAAGTCCCCTCATCGAGTAAAAACAAAGTTTCCAAGATCGAGTATAACAAAGTCCCTGATCGAGTATAACAAAGTCCCCTGATCGAATTTAAGAAAGTCCCCAGATCGAGTATAACAAAATCCCTGATCGAAAATAACAAAGTGCTCTGATCGAAGTATAATGTAAAGCCCCTGATCGAGTATACGCCCTAATCGAATACAACAAAGTCCTCTGATCGAAAGTATAACAAAGACCTTAATGAGTATAACAATGGCCCCTTGATCGAGTATATAACAAAGTCCCCAGATCGAGTATAACAAACTCCCTGCTCGAGTATAACAAAATCCCCATCGACTGTAATGAAGTCCCCACATCGAGTGTAACAAATTCTGATCGAGTATAACAAAGCCCCTGATCGAGAGCAACAAAGTCCCTCATTGAGTATAAAAAGCCCTGATCGAGTAACAAAGTCCCTGATCGAGTATAACAAAGTCCCCCTGTCATGAGCAAGTAACAAAGTCCTGATCGAGTATAACAAAGCCCTCTCTATCGAGTATAAACAAAGCCCCTATCGAGTATAAAAAGCCCCCTGGTCGAGTATAACAAAGTCCCTTGGTCGATTATAAATAAACTCCCTATGATCGAGGATAACAAAGGCCCGTGATCGAGCATAAGAATGTCCCCTGATCGAGTCTACCAGCCCTTGATCGAGTATAACAAAGTCCCTCATCGATTATAGAAAGTCCCAAACTCCCTTGGTCGAGTATAACAAAGTCCCTGATCGAGTATAACAAAGCCCTCTCATCGAGTATAACAAAGCCCTCATCGAAAAAGCTTCCTGGTCGAGTATAACAAAGTCCTGGTCGATTATAACAAACTCCCATGATCGAGGATAACAAAGGCCCGTGATCGAGTATAAGAATGTCCTGATCGAGTCTAACAAAGCTTGATCGAGTATAACAAAATCCCCTCATCGATTATAAAAAGCCCTGGTCGAGTATAACAAAGTCTGATCGAGTATATCAAAGTCCGCTGGTCGAGTATAACAAAGTCCCCTGATCGAGTATAACAAAGCCCTCTCATCGAGTATAACAAAGCCCTCTCATCGAGTATAACAAACCCTCTCATCGAGTATAAAAAGTCCCTGGTCGATTATAACAAACTCCCATGATCGAGTATAACAAAGTCCTATAAGAAAGTCCCTGATCGAGTATAACAAAATCCTGATCGAAAATAACAAAGTCCTCTGATCGAGTATAACAAAGGTCCCTAATCGAGTATTTCAAAGGCCCCTAATCGAATATAACAAAGTCCCTAGTCGAGTATAACAATGTTCCCTGATCGGGTATAATAAAGGCCGCAGATCGAGTATAACAAAGGACCCTGAATCGGTATAACAAAGTCCCCTGATGGAATATAACAAGGGCCCTGATAGAGTATAGAAAAGTCCTCTGATCGAGTATAACAAAGGCCCTTATCGATTTTAACAAAGGCCCTCATCGAGTATAACAAATTCGCCTGATCGAGTATAACAAAGCCCCTGATCGAGTGACACAGTCCCCTGATCGAGTATAACAAAGTCCACTCATCATATGACAAAATCCCTAATCGAGTATAAAAAATCCCTGATCGAGTATAACAAAGGCCCCTGATCGAGTATAACAAAGTCCTCATCGAAGTATAACAAACGCCCTCATCGAGTATAACAAAGACCCTCATCGAGTATAAAAAGTTCCATGATCGAGTGTAACAAAGTCCCTTGATCGAGTATAAAAGCCCCTAATCGAGTATAACAAAGGCCATTCATCGAGTATAACAAAGTCCCGTGATCAGGTATAACAAAGGCCCCTGATCGAGGATAACAAAGGCCCCTGATCGAGTGTAACAAAGTCCCAAGATCGAGTATAACAAAGTTCCCGATCGAGTATAAAAAGTCAAATGATCGAGTATAACAAAGTCAAATGATCGAGTATAACAAGGCCCCTGATCGAGAAAAACAAAGGCCTCTGATCGAGTATAACAAAGTCCCCTGATCGAGTATAACAAAGGCCCTCATCGAGTATAACAAAGGCCCCTTATCGAGTATAACAAAGGCCCCTCATCGATTATAAAAGTCCCCTGATCGAGTATAACAAAGCCCCTGATCGAGTATAACAAAGTCCCAAGATCGTATAACAAAGTCCTGATCGAGTATATCAAAGTCCCCTGATCGAATATAAGAAAGTCCCCAGATCGAGTATAACAAACACCCTTAATGAGTATAACAATGGCCCTGATCGAGTATAACAAAGTCCCAAGATCGAGTATAACAAAGTCCCCTGATCGAGTATAACAAAGTCCCCTGATCGAGAATAACCAAGTCCCCTGATCGAGTATAAAATGCCACCTGATCGAGTATAACAATCTCCCAATAACTATATAACAATGTCCCCTGATAGAGTATAACAATGGCCCCTGGTCGAGTTAACAAAGTCCCTCATCGAGTATAACAAAGTCCCAATATCGAGTATAAGAAACCACATTGATCGAGAGCAAAGTCCCCCCTGATCGAGTATAACGAAGCCCCCTGATCAAGTATAACAAAATCCCAAGATCGAGGAGTAAACAAAGTTCCCCGATCGAGTATATCAAAGTCCCCTGATCACATACAAAGTCCCTGATCGAGTACAACAAAGACTTAATGGAGTATAACAATGGCCCCTGATCGAGTATAACAAAGTCCAAGATCGAGTATAAATAAAGTCCCTGATCGAGTATAACAAAGTCCGCTGATCGAGAATAACAGTCCTCCTGATCGAGTATAAAAAAGCCACCTGATAGAGTATGACAAAGTCTCCTAATAGAGATATAAAAATGTCCCCTGATGGAGTATAACAATGGCCCCTGGTCAAGTATAACAAAGTCCCTGATAGAGAGTATAACAAAGACCCTGGTCGAGTATAACAGTCCCTCGATCGAGTATAACAAAGTCCCTGATCGAGTATAACAAAGTCCCTTCATCGAGTATAACAAAGTCCTCATCGAGTATAACAAAGTCCTAAGCCTGAGTATAACAGCGTCTTTGATCGAGGATAACAAAGGCCCTCATCGAGTATAAGAAAGTCCCCTGTTCGAAAATAAGAAAGTCCCCTGATCGAGTATAACAAAATCCCCTGATCGAGTATAACAAAGGCCCCTCATCGAGTATAACAAAGTCCCGTGATCGAGTATAACGAAGGCCCTAATCGAGTAAAACAAAGGCCCCTCATCGACTATAACAAAGTCCCCACATCGAGTGTAACAAATTCCCCTGAAGGAGTATAACAAAGCCCCTGATCGAGTATAACAAAGTCCCCTGGTCGAGTATAAAAAAGCCCCCTGATCGAGTATAACAAAGTCCCCTGATCGAATATAACAAAGTCCCCTGATCGAGTATAACAAAATCCCCTGGTCGAGTATAACAAAGCCCTCTCATCGAGTATAACAAAGCCCCCTCATCGAGAATGAAAAAGTCCCCTGGTCGATTATAACAAACTCCCATGATCGAGTATAACAAAGTCCCCTGATCGAATATAAGAAAGTCCCCTGATCGAGTATAACAAAATCCCCTGATCGAAAATAACAAAGTCCTCTGATCAAGTATAACAAAGGCCCCTAATCGAATATAACAAAGTCCCCTATTCTAGTATAACAATGTCCCCTGATCGGGTATAACAAAGGCCCCAGATCGAGTATAACAAAGGCCCCTGAATCGGTATAACAAAGTCCCCTGATGGAGTATAACAAAGGCCCCTAATCGAGTATAGAAAAGTCCGCTGATCGAGTATAACAAAGGCCCCTTATCGATTATAACAAAGGCCCCTGATCGAGTATAACAAATTCGCCTGATCGAGTATAACAAAGCCCCCTGATCGAGTAACACAAAGTCCCCTGATCGAGTATAACAAAGTCCACTCATCGAGTATGACAAAGTCCCCTAATCGAGTATAACAAAATCCCCTGATCGAGTATAACAAAGGCCCCTGATCGAGTATAACAAAGGCCCCTGATCGAGTATAACAAATTCCCCTGATGGAGTATAAAAAAGGCCCCTCATCGAGTATAAAAGGCCCCCTGATCGAGTATAACAATGTGCCCTGATTGAGTAAAAAAAAGTCCCCTGATCGATTACAACAAAGTCCCCTGATCGAGTATAACAAGTCCCTTCATCGAGTATAACAAAATCCCCTCATCGTGTATAACAAAGTCCCAAAATCGAGTGTAACAAAGGCCGCTAATCGAGTATAACAAAGGCCCCTCATCGAGTATAACAAAGTCCCCTGATCGAGTATAAAAAAGCCACCTGATCGAGTATAACAAAGTCCCCTAATAGAAATATAACAATGTCCCTGATAGAGTATAAATAAATGGCCCTGGTGAGTATAACAAAGTCCCCTGATCGAGTATAACAAAGTCCCCTGGTCGAGTATAACAAACTCCCCTGGTCGAGTATAACAAAGTCCCATGATCGAGTATAACAAAGGCCCCTGATCGAGTATAACAAAGGCCACTGGATGAGTATAAAAAAGCCCCTGATCGAGTATAAAAAAGTCCCCTCGCCGAGTATAACAAAGACCCGTCATCGAGTATAACAAAGTCCCAAGATGCAGTATAACAAAGCCCTCTGATCGAATATAAAAAAGCCCCCTGGTCGAGTATAACAAAGTGCCATGATCGAGTATAACAAAGTCCCAATATAGAGTATAACAAAGCCCCCTTGATCGAGTATGACAAAGTCCACTGATCAAGTACAGCAAAGTCCCCTGATTGTGAATAACAAAGTCCCCTGATCGAGTATAACAAAGTCCCCTGATCGAGAATAACAAATTCCCCTGATCGAGTATAAGAAAGCCACCTGATCGAGTATAACAAGTTCCCCTAATAGAAATATAACAAAGTCCCCTGATAGAGTATAACAATGGCCCGTGGTCAAGTATAACAAAGTCCCCTGATCGAGTATAACAAAGTCCCAATATCGAGTATAACAAAGCCCCCTTGATCGAGTATAACAAAGTCCACTGATCGAGTTCAACAAAGTCCCCTAATCGTGTATAACAAAGTCCCCTGATCGAGTATAACAAAGTCCCCTGATCGAGTATAAAAAAGCCACATGATCGAGTATAACAAAGTCCCCTGATTGAAATATAACAAAGTTCCCTGATAGAGTATAACAAACTCCCCTGGTCGAGTATAACAAAGTCACCTGATCTAGTATAACAAAGTCCTATTATCGAGTATAACAAATTCCCCTGATCGAGTATAACAAAGCCCCCTCATCAAGTATAACAGAGGCCCCTCATCGAGTATAAAAAAGCCCCCTGGTCGAGTATAACAAAGTCCCCTGGTCGAGTATAACAAAGTCCTATGATCGAGTATAACAAAGGACCCTGATCGAGTATAACAAAGGTCCTTGGTCGAGTATAACAAAGTCCCCTGATCGAGTATAACAAAGTCCCCTGATCGAGTATCCCAAAGTCCTCTGATCGAATATAACAAAGTCCACTGATTGAGTATAACAAAGACCCCTGATCGAGTATAACAAAGTCCCTTGATCGAGTATAAGAAAGCCCCCTGATCGAGTATAACATAGTCCCAAAAGCGAGTATAACAAAGTCCCCTGATCGAGTATAACAATGTCCCCCGATTGAATATAAGAAAGTTTCCTGATCGAGTATAACAAAGACCCTTAATGGAGTATAAGAATGGCCTTGATCAAAAATAACAAAGTCCTCTAATCGAGCACAACAAAGCCCTCTGGTCGAGTATAACAAAGACCCTTAATTGAGCATAACAATGGCCCCTGATCGAGTATAACAAAGTCCCAAGATCGAGTATAACAAAGTCACCTGATTGAATATAAGAAAGTCCCCTGATCGAGTATAACAAAGTCCCGTGATCGAGTATAACAAAGGCCCTAATCGAGTATAACAAAGGCCTCTCATCGACTATAGCAAAGTCCCCACATCGAGTGTAACAAATTCCCCTGTACGAGTATAACAAAGCCCCTGATCGAGTATAACAAAGTCCCCTCATCGAGTATAAAAAAGCCCCCTGATCGAGTATAATAAAGTCCCCTGATCGAGTATATCAAAGTCCCCTGATCGAATATAAGAAAGTCCCCTGATCGAGTACAACAAAGACCCTTAATGGAGTATAACAATGGCCCCTGATCGAGTATAACAAAGTCCCAAGATCGAGTATAACAAAGTCCCCTGATCGAGTATAACAAAGTCCGCTGATCGAGAATAACAAAGTCCCCTGATCGAGTATAAAAAAGCCACCTGATAGAGTATGACAAAGTCTCCTAATAGAAATATAAAAATGTCCCCTGATGGAGTATAACAATGGCCCCTGGTCGAGTATAACAAAGTCCCCTGATCGAGTATAACAAAGACCCCTGGTCGAGTATAACAAAGTCCCCTGATCGAGTATAACAAAGTCCCCTGATCGAGTATAACAAAGTCCCTTCATCGAGTATAACAAAGTCCCCTCATCGAGTATAACAAAGTCCCAAGCTCGAGTATAACAAAGGCTCCTGATCGAGGATAACAAAGGCCCCTCATCGAGTATAACAAAGTCCCCTCATCGAGTATAACAAACGCCCCTCATCGAGTGTAACAAAGGCCCTGATCGAGTATAAGAAAGTCCCAAGATCGAGTATAACAAAGCTCCCTGATCGAGTATAACAAAGTCCCATGATCGAGTATAATAAAGGCCCATGATCGAGTATAACAAAGGCCCCTGGAAGAGTATAAAAAAAGCCCCTGATCGAGTATAAAAAAGTCGCCTGGTCGAGTATAACAAAGTGCCATGATCGAGTATAACATAGTCCCAATATCGAGTATAACAAAGTCCCCTGATCGAATATAAAAAAGCACCCTGGTCGAGAATAACAAAGTGCCATGATCGAGTATAACAAAGTCCAAATATCGAGTATAAAAAACCCCCTTGATCGAGTATAAAAAAGTCCCCTGATCGAGTATAACAAAGCCCCCTGATCGAGGATAACAAAGTCCCAAGATCGAGTATAACAAAGTTCCCGATCGAGTATATCAAAGTCCCCTGATCGAATATAAGAAAGTCCCCTGATCGAGTACAACAAAGACCCTTAATGGAGTATAACAATGGCCCCTGATCGAGTATAACAAAGTCCCAAGATCGAGTAGAACAAAGTCCCCTGATCGAGTGTAACAAAGTCCCCTGATCGAGAATAACAAAGTCCCCTGATCGAGTATAACAAAGTCCCCTAATAGAAATATAACAATGTCCCCTGATAGAGTAAAACAATGGCCCCTGGTCGAGTATAACAAATTCCCCTGATCGAGTATAACAAAGTCCCAATATCGAGTATAAAAAACCCTCTTGATCGAGTATAAAAAAGTCCCCTGATCGAGTATAACAATGCCCCCTGATCGATTATAACAAAGTCCCAAGATCGAGTATAACAAAGTCCCCTGATCGAGTATATCAAAGTCCCCGGATCGAATATAAGAAAGTCCCCTGATCGAGTACAACAAAGACCCTTAATGGAGTATAACAATGGCCCCTCATCTAGTATAACAAAGTCCCAAGATCGAGTATAACAAAGTCCCCTGATCGAGTATAACAAAGTTTCCTGATCGAGAATAACAAAGTCCCCTGATCGAGTATAAAAAACGCCACCTGATCGAGTATAACAAAGTCCCCTAATAGAAATATAACAATGTCCCCTGATAGAGTATAACAATGGCCCCTGGTGAGTATAACAAAGTCCCCAGATCGAGTATAACAAAGTCCCCTGGTCGAGTATAACAAAGTCCCCTGGTCGAGTATAACAAAGTCCCATGATCGAGTATAACAAAGGCCCCTGATCGAGTATAACAAAGGCCCCTGGAAGAGTATAAAAAAGCCCCTAATCGAGTATAAAAAAGTCCCCTCGCCGAGTATAACAAAGACCCGTCATCGAGTATAACAAAGTCCCAAGATGCAGTATAACAAAGCCCTCTGATCGAATATAAAAAAGCCCCCTGGTCGAGTATAACAAAGTGCCATGATCGAGTATAACAAAGTCCCAATATCGAGTATAACAAAGCCCCCTTGATCGAGTATGACAAAGTCCACTGATCAAGTACAGCAAAGTCCCCTGATTGTGTATAACAAAGTCCCCTGATCGAGTATAACAAAGTCCCCTGATCGAGAATAACAAAGTCCCCTGATCGAGTATAAGAAAGCCACCTGATCGAGTATAACAAGTTCCCCTAATAGAAATATAACAAAGTCCCCTGATAGAGTATAACAATGGCCCCTGGTCGAGTATAACAAAGTCCCCTGATCGAGTATAACAAAGTCCCAATATCGGGTATAACAAAGCCCCCTTGATCGAGTATAACAAAGTCCACTGATCCAGTACAACAAAGTCCCCTAATCGTGTATAACAAAGTCCCCTGATCGAGTATAACAAAGTCCCCTGATCGAGTATAAAAAAGCCACATGATCGAGTATAACAAAGTCCCCTGATTGAAATATAACAAAGTTCCCTGATAGAGTATAACAAAGTCCACTGGTCGAGTATAACAAAGTCACCTGATCTAGTATAACAAAGTCCTATTATCGAGTATAACAAATTCCCCTGATCGAGTATAACAATGCCCCCTCATCAAGTATAACAGACGCCCCTCATCGAGTATAAAAAAGCCCCCTGGTCGAGTATAACAAAGTCCCCTGGTCGAGTATAACAAAGTCCTATGATCGAGTATAACAAAGGACCCTGATCGAGTATAACAAAGGCCCTTGGTCGAGTATAACAAAGTCCCCTGATCGAGTATAACAAAGTCCCCTGATCGAGTATCCCAAAGTCCTCTGATCGAATATAACAAAGTCCACTGATTGAGTATAACAAAGACCCCTGATCGAGTATAACAAAGTCCCTTGATCGAGTATAAGAAGGCCCCCTGATCGAGTATAACAAAGTCCCAAAAGCGAGTATAACAAAGTCCCCTGATCGAGTATAACAATGTCCCCCGATTGAATATAAGAAAGTTTCCTGATCGAGTATAACAAAGACCCTTAATGGAGTATAAGAATGGCCTTGATCTGAAATAACAAAGTCCTCTAATCGAGCACAACAAAGCCCTCTGGTCGAGTATAACAAAGACCCTTAATTGAGCATAACAATGGCCCCTGATCGAGTATAACAAAGTCCCAAGATCGAGTATAACAAAGTCACCTGATTGAGTATAACAAAGTCCCCTGATCGAATATAAGAAAATCCCCTGATCGAGTATAACAAAGTCCCGTGATCGAGTATAACAAAGGCCCTAATCGAGTACAACAAAGGCCCTCATCGACTATAGCAAAGTCCCCACATCGAGTGTAACAAATTCCCCTGTACGAGTATAACAAAGCCCCTGATCGAGTATAACAAAGTCCCCTCATCGAGTATAAAAAGCCCCCTAATCGAGTATAATAAAGTCCCCTGATCGAATATAACAAAGTCCCCTGATCGAGTATAACAAAGTCCACTGGTCGAGCATAACAAAGTCCCCTGATCGAGTAGAAAAAAGTTCCCTGATCGAGTATAACAAAGCCCTCTCATCGAGTATAACAAAGCCCCCTCATCGAGAATAAAAATGCCCCCTGGTCGAGTATAACAAAGTCCCCTGGTCGATTATAACAAACTCCCATGATCGAGTATAAGAAAGTCCCCTAATCGAGTATAAGAAAGTCCCCTGATCGAGTATAACAAAGCCCCCTGATCGAGTATAACAAAGTCCCCTCATCGAGTATAACAAAGTCCCAAGATTGAGTATAACAAAGTCCCCTGATCGAGTATATCAAAGTCCCCTGATCAAATATAAGAAAGTCCCCTGATCGAGTATAACAAAGACCCTTAATGGAGCATAACAATGGCCCCTGATCGAGTATAACAAATTCCCAATATCGCGAATAACAAAGTAACCTGATCGAGTATAACAAAGTCCCCTGATCGAGAATAACAAAGTCCCCTTATCCAGTATAAAAAAGCCACCTGATCGAGTATAACAAAGTCCCCTAATATCAATATAACAATGTCCCCTAATAGAGTATAACAATGTCCGCTGGTTGAGTATAACAAAGTCCCCAAGTCGAGTATAAGAAAGTCCCCTGTTCGAATATAAGAAAGTCCCCTGATCGAGTATAACAAAATCCCCTGATCGAGTATAACAAAGGCCCCTCATCGAGTATAACAAAGTCCCGTGATCGAGTATAACGAAGGCCCTAATCGAGTAAACAAAGGCCCCTCATCGACTATAACAAAGTCCCCACATCGAGTGTAACAAATTCCCCTGAAGGAGTATAACAAAGCCCCTGATCGAGTATAACAAAGTCCCCTGGTCGAGTATAAAAAAGCCCCCTGATCGAGTATAACAAAGTCCCCTGATCGAATATAACAAAGTCCCCTGATCGAGTATAACAAAATCCCCTGGTCGAGTATAACAAAGCCCTCTCATCGAGTATAACAAAGCCCCCTCATCGAGAATAAAAAAGTCCCCTGGTCGATTATAACAAACTCCTATGATCGAGTATAACAAAGTCCCCTGATCGAATATAAGAAGTCCCCTGATCGAGTATACAAAATCCCTCGATCGAAAATAACAAAGTCCTCTGGATCGAGTATAACAAAGTTACTTGATCGATTATAAGAAAGCCCCTGATCGAGTATAAGAAAGTCCCCTGATCGAATATAAGAAAGTCCCTGATCGAGTACAACAAAATCCCCTGATCGAAAATAACAAAGTCCTCTTATGGAGTATAACAAAGCCCCCTGAATCGGTATAACAAAGTCCCCTGATCGAGTATAACAAAGGCCCCTTATCGATTATAACAAAGGCCCCTGATCGAGTATAACAAATTCGCCAGATCGAGTATAACAAAGCCCCCTAATCGAGTAACACAAAGTCCCCTGATCGAGTATAACAAAGTCCACTCATCGAGTATGACAAAGTCCCCTAATCGAGTATAACAAAATCCCCTGATCGAGTATAACAAAGGCCCCTGATCGAGTATAACAAAGTCCCCTCATCGAGTATAAAAAGCCCCCTAATCGAGTATAATAAAGTCCCCTGATCGAATATAACAAAGTCCCCTGATCGAGTATAACAAAGTCCACTGGTCGAGCATAACAAAGTCCCTGATCGAGTAGAAAAAAGTTCCCTGATCGAGTATAACAAAGCCCTCTCATCGAGTATAACAAAGCCCCCTCATCGAGTATAAAAATGCCCCCTGGTCGAGTATAACAAAGTCCCCTGGTCGATTATAACAAACTCCCATGATCGAGTATAAGAAAGTCCCCTAATCGAGTATAAGAAAGTCCCCTGATCGAGTATAACAAAGCCCCCTGATCGAGTATAACAAAGTCCCCTCATCGAGTATAACAAAGTCCCAAGATTGAGTATAACAAAGTCCCCTGATCGAGTATATCAAAGTCCCCTGATCAAATATAAGAAAGTCCCCTGATCGAGTATAACAAAGACCCTTAATGGAGCATAACAATGGCCCCTGATCGAGTATAACAAATTCCCAATATCGCGAATAACAAAGTAACCTGATCGAGTATAACAAAGTCCCCTGATCGAGAATAACAAAGTCCCCTTATCCAGTATAAAAAAGCCACCTGATCGAGTATAACAAAGTCCCCTAATATCAATATAACAATGTCCCCTAATAGAGTATAACAATGTCCGCTGGTTGAGTATAACAAAGTCCCCTAGTCGAGTATAAGAAAGTCCCCTGTTCGAAAATAAGAAAGTCCCCTGATCGAGTATAACAAAATCCCCTGATCGAGTATAACAAAGGCCCCTCATCGAGTATAACAAAGTCCCGTGATCGAGTATAACGAAGGCCCTAATCGAGTAAAACAAAGGCCCCTCATCGACTATAACAAAGTCCCCACATCGAGTGTAACAAATTCCCCTGAAGGAGTATAACAAAGCCCCTGATCGAGTATAACAAAGTCCCCTGGTCGAGTATAAAAAAGCCCCCTGATCGAGTATAACAAAGTCCCCTGATCGAATATAACAAAGTCCCCTGATCGAGTATAACAAAATCCCCTGGTCGAGTATAACAAAGCCCTCTCATCGAGTATAACAAAGCCCCCTCATCGAGAATGAAAAAGTCCCCTGGTCGATTATAACAAACTCCCATGATCGAGTATAACAAAGTCCCCTGATCGAATATAAGAAAGTCCCCTGATCGAGTATAACAAAATCCCCTGATCGAAAATAACAAAGTCCTCTGATCGAGTATAACAAAGGCCCCTAATCGAATATAAGAAAGTCCCCTAGTCGAGTATAACAATGTCCCCTGATCGGGTATAACAAAGGCCCCAGATCGAGTATAACAAAGGCCCCTGAATCGGTATAACAAAGTCCCCTGATGGAGTATGGAAAAGTCCCCTGATCGAGTATAACAAATTCGCCTGATTGAGTATAACAAAGCACCCTGATCGAGTAACACAAAGTGCCTTGATCGAGTATAACAAAGTCCACTCATGGAGTATGACAAAGTCCCCTAATCGAGTATAACAAAATCCCCTGATGGAGTATAACAAAGGCCCCTGATCGAGTATAACAAAGGCCCCTGATCGAGTATAACAAATTCCCCTGATCGAGTATAAAAAAGGCCCCTCATCGAGTATAAAAGGCCCCCTGATCGAGTATAACAATGTCCCCTAATTGAGTAAAAAAAATCCCCTGATCGATTATAACAAATTCCCCTGATCGAGTATAACAAAGTCCCTTCATCGAGTATAACAAAATCCCCTCATCGTGTATAACAAAGTCCCAAAATCGAGTATAACAAAGGCCCCTAATCGAGTATAACAAAGGCCCCTCTTCGAGTATAACAAAGTCCCCTGATCGAGTATAAAAAAGCCACCTGATCGAGTATAACAAAGTCCCCTGATAGAAATATAACAAAGTCCCCTGATAGAGTATAACAAAGTCCCCTGATAGAGTATAACAACTTCCCCTGATCGAGTATAACAAAGCCCCTTCACCAACTATAACAAAGCCCCCTCATCGAATATAAAAAAGCCCCTGGTCGAGTATAACAAAGTGCCCTGGTCGAGTATAACAAAGTCCTATGATCGAGTATAACAAAGGCCCCTGATCGAGTATAACAAAGGCCCCTAGTCGCGTATAACAAAGTCCCCTGATCGAGTATAACAAAGTCCCCTGATCGAGTATAACAAAGTCCTCTGATCGAGTATAACAAACTCCCCTGATCGAATATAACAAAGTCCCCTGCTCGAGTATAACAAAGACACCTGATCGAGTATAACAAAGACCCCTGATCGAGTATAACAAAGTCACTTGATCGAGTATAAGAAAGCCCCTGATCGAGTATAACAAAGTCCCCTCATCGAGTAAAACAAAGTCCCAAGATCGAGTAGAACAAAGTCCCCTTATCGAGTAAAACAAAGTCCCAAGATCGAGTATAACAAAGTCCCCTGATAGAGTAGAACAAAGTCCCCTGATCGAATATAAGAAAGTCCCTGATCGAGTACAACAAAATCCCCTGATCGAAAATAACAAAGTCCTCTGCTGGAGTATAACAAAGCCCCCTGATCGAGGATAACAAAGGCCCCTGATTGAATTCAACAAAGTCCCCTGATCGAGTATAACAAAGACCCTTAATGGAGTATAACAATGGCCCCTGATCGAGTATAAAAAAAGTCCCAAGATCGAGTAGAACAAAGTCCCCTGATCGAGTATAACAAAGTCCCCTGATCGAGTATAACAAACTCCCCTGATCGAATATAACAAAGTCCCCTGCTCGAGTATAACAAAGACACCTGATCGAGTATAACAAAGTCACTTGATCGAATATATGAAAGCCCCTGATCGAGTATAACAAAGTCCCCTCATCGAGTAAAACAAAGTCCCAAGATCGAGTAGAACAAAGTCCCCTCATCGAGTAAAACAAAGTCCCAAGATCGAGTATAACAAAGTCCCCTGATCGAGTATAACAAAGTCCCCTGATCGAATATAAGAAAGTCCCTTCATCGAGTATAACAAAATCCCCTGATCGAAAATAACAAAGTGCTCTAATCGAAGTATAACAAAGCCCCCTGATCGAGTATAACAAAGGCCCCTGATCGAATACAACAAAGTCCTCTGATCGAGTATAACAAAGACCCTTAATGGAGTATAACAATGGCCCCTGATCGAGTATAACAAAGTTCCAAGATCGAGTATAACAAAGTCCCTAATCGAGTATAACAAAGTCCCCTGATGGAATATAAGAAAGTCCCCTGATCGAGTATATGTCAAAATCCCCTGATCGAGTATAACAAAGGCCCCTCATCGAGTATAAGAAAGTCCCGTGATCGAGTATAACGAAGGCCCTAATCGAGTATTACAAAGGCCCCTCATCGACTGTAACAAAGTCCCCACATCGAGTGTAACAAATTCCCCTGATCGAGTATAACAAAGCCCCTGATCGAGTATAACAAAGTCCCCTGATCGAGTATAACAGAGTTCCCTGATCGAGTATAACAAAGCCCTCTCATGGAGTATAACAAAGCCCCCTCATCGAGTATAAAAAAGTCCCCTGGTCGATTATAACAAACTCCCATGATCGAGTATAACAAAGTCCCCTGATCGAAAATAAGAAAGTCCCCTGATCGAGTATAACAAAATCCCCTGATCGAAAATAACAAAGTCCTCTGATCGAGTATAACAAAGGCCCCTAATCGATTATAACAAAGTCCCCTAGTCGAGTATAACAATGTCCCCTGATCGGGTATAACAAAGGTCCCAGATCGAGTATAAAAGCCACCTAATCGAGTATAACAAAGTCCCCTGATAGAAATATAACAAAGTCCTGATAGAGTATAACAAAGTCCCTGATAGAGTATAACAAAGTCCCCTAATAGAGTATAACAAATTCTGATCGAGTATAACAAAGCCAATTCACCAAGTATAACAAAGCCTCCTCATCGAGTATAAAAAAGCCCCTGGTCGAGTATAACAAAGTGCCCTGGTCGAGTATAACAAAGTCCTATGATCGAGTATAACAAAGGCCCCTGATCGATTATAACAAAGGCCCCTGATCGAGTATAACAAATTCGCCTGATCGAGTATAACAAAATCCCCTCATCGTGTACAACAAAGTCCCAAAATCGAGTATAACAAAGGCCCCTGATCGAGTATAACACAGGCCCCTCATCGAGTATAACAAAGTCCCCTGATCGAGTATAAAAAGCCACCTAATCGAGTATAACAAAGTCCCCTGATAGAAATATAACAAAGCCCTGATAGAGTATAACAAAGTCCCCTGATAGAGTATAACAAAGTCCCCTAATAGAGTATAACAAATTCCCCTGATCGAGTATAACAAAGCCAATTCACCAAGTATAACAAAGCCCTCATCGAGTATATAAAAGCCCTGGTCGAGTATAACAGCGCCTGGTCGAGTATAACAAAGTCCTATGATCGAGTATAACAAAGCCCCTGATCGAGTATAACGCCCTAGTCGCGTATAACAAAGTCCCCTGATCGAGTATAACAGTCCCTGATCGAGTATAACAAAGTCCTCTGATCGAGTATAACAGCCCTAGTCGCGTATAACAAAGTCCCCTGATCGAATATAACAAAGTCCCTGCTCGAGTATAACAAAGACACCTGATCGAGTATAACAAGAAAGCCCCTGGTCGAGTATAACAAAGTCCTCATCGAGTAAAACAAAAGTCCCAAGATCGAGAGTATAACAAAGTCCCTGATCGAGTATAACAAAAGTACCCTGATCGAATATAAAAGTTCCTGATCGAGTGCAACAAAATCCCCTAATTCAGAAATAACAGAATCCTCGATGGAATTATAACAAAACCCCCTGTAAAGTATAATAAAGGCCCCTGATTAAAATACAACAAAGTCCCTTGATAAAGGTATAACAAAAGACCCTTAATGGAGATATAACAATGGCCCCTGATCCCGGAGTATAACATAGTCACAAGGAATCAGGTAGAGAACAAAAGTCCTGATCGAGTATAACAAAATTACTGATCAAGAACCAGAAAGTCCCTTGATCGAGTATAACAAAATCCCTGATCGAAAATAACAAGAGATGCTCTGATCAGGTATATCAAAAGCCCCTGATCCAGGGTATAACAAAAATTTCTGATCGAGATACAGCAAAAGTCCTCTGATCCGAAATTATAACAAAAGACCATAATGGAGTATAACAATGACTGATCAGGTATAGCGAAGTCCCAGGTCGGAGTATAACAAAGTCCTCATCGAATATAGCAAAAGTCCCTCATCGAAACATGTAACAAAGTCCCCACATCACGAGTGCCAACAAATGCCTGGTGAAATTATAGCAAGGGAAACTCGTCAGTATAACAAGGCCTCATGTTCTTCAACAAAAGTCCTGCATCGAGTGTAACAAATTCCCCTGATCTGAGTATAACCATTTTATTTGAGTATAACAAGAATCCCCTCATAAATTATAAAAAAGCCCCCTGATCGGTATAACAAAAGTACCTTCGTGAATGTAACAAAGTCCTGATCGAGGTATAACAAAGTCCCAAAATCAGGTATATCAAAAAGGCCCCTAATCGCGGGTCAACAGGAGCACTTGCTCATCGGGTATAACACAGTCTGATGGAAATTATAACGAGGCTGAATGCAAGTATAGAAAAGTCCCTGATCGGGTATAACAAGGCCTTATCAGATTATAACATTTAAGGCCCTAGTCGAGTATAACAAATTCGCCTGATCGGTGCCTGGCAAAGGCTGATTGAGTAACACAAAGTCCCTGATCAGAGTATAACAAAGTCCACTCATCGAGAGTATGACAAGATCTCCTAATCGAGTATAACAAAATCCCTGATGAAGTATAACAAAGGCTCCTCATCGAGTATAGCAAAGGCCCCTGATCGAGTATAACAAATTCCCTGATCGAGTATAACAAAGTCCCCTGATCTGAACATAAAAAAGCTGATCGAGTATAACAAAAGGTCCCTCATCGAATATAACAAAGTCCCTGATCTAAAGAACAACAAGAATCACTGGTCGAGTATAACAAAATCACTTTGATCGAATATAAC